>NC_058403.1:39368087-39668087 GCF_002201575.2 Neomonachus schauinslandi | reverse complement strand
TGATACATGGAGCAGAGAGAGTATGTAAAGAAAAAAAATAAAAAATAAAATTAATAACTGGTGACAGATTGGGTTAGAGGAATGGAAAAATTGTTAAGGAGCTGAAAATGTTCCTAAGGATAAAAGGATAGTGGTACTAAGGACAGAAATGGAAACATTGGGATGGGACTCGCATCACAGGATTTGTGAATACCCATATTTTCCTTGCTAATATTTGGTTCTCTAAGTAGCTGCCAGCTAATTCTAAAAAGGACTTTATTGTACTGACTTAGAAGTGGTCCCCCCCCCCCCAAAAAAACCCTGGCTATTCATTTCTAAGAGAGTGTCTACACAAAAGAATACAAGAGAGTTTTCAGGAAACCTAAAAATTACATTTTCCAATACAGAGTTGAATATTCCCATACCCTTTAGATATATCTGTCATGTCAAATGTTACCTTTTTGGTCTTATTTAGATGACATTAAAATTCATACGTTTCTAACAATTATTTTCACTTAACTTGAAATAATAAATTATGCCTATTTTCTATAGTTTCTTCTGGTTCTATATGCAAAGCCTGTGAGTTTTAACTGTCCTTTTGAAGTTTAAGTGAAATAGGCAATACACTGTGTTCACCGATATCATTTTGAAACTGTCTGACCCATTATTACATAAAGATGAGCATTTCACTTAATAAAGCCTTAGAGTAACACAATTTGTTACACCATAATTAAAGATGGACACATCTGTTCCATTTTAATTCAAACCCCTTTGAACATAATTACATAAAGCTGCAAGAACAGAAATTCTCAGTCTTAGAAATTTACTATCAAAAAAAATCATTGTCTACAGAAACTACATGGTCAAAGGACAATTTGTAAAATGAAGTCAAATAGATGTCTCTCACTCTGTATCAAAGCATGAAATAAAGCTAAGACCCCAGATTAAAGTACTGTCCCCAAATGAAAGCCAGAATTAGTTAAGGAAACCCAGGTGAAGGACAATCTTTATAGTAAGTACTAGAATTCCATCCCTGTGTAGCAGGTACTATCTTTTATTCTCTGAACCCATACACTCAGAGAGAATAGTTAAAGGGAAAAAAGTAGGAGATATTCAACATTTATGCATCATCTTTAAGCCACCTACTAACTTCTAAATTTCCATTCAAAAATAGTGTATCTTTTTTATAAAGATCTAGTCATCATGACCAAAATAGTTCTTGGGTTAATAATAATCAGATGTATAAATAGAGAAAACAGAGGTAAAGGAAACCCTATAATTTCAGAGTGAATTCCGAGAATTTAATAACATGAGTTAAATGGTAAACCATGCACACAAATATCCTTGAAATGTAGGCTGTTAGTCTGTTTTATTTATGTTTCCATATCCTGAAGATGGCTTAATGAGGAGATGCAATCAAGATTAGCTAAGCAGTGAGAACTTGGAGGGAACAGGGTGGCAGTAAGATTTATATAAATATTTGCAGAGACTGGGAAGAGCAGATGCTCATATAATCCAGACAATGTGTGTGCACTTCATTTTAAAATAAAATAAAACAGTTGAAAGCCAAAATATAATTAATCAGAGGAAACGCTTTAATCAACATCTTCCAAATCCTTAAGCACTGCTAAAAAGATTAAAGAAACAGAAAAGAAATTAAAATATGATATTCAAAAGGAAACCAGAATTAATCTATTCCTGACATTCTCCTTTTATTTCAGATGTGGGATGGAGCATGCAATTAATATGCATTTCCAATTGCTGCCAACTAGTGAAATTTCCTAGGTGTTTAAGCTACTAAATAAATCACCTAAGATTTACTGTATAATTTACAGTGTAGTAATGATAGCTCTCTCTTCATTATTAATTTATTAGAAGCAATGTGTATGCTTGCCCTTATATCCGGTAGTTCTAAACAGGGATCTTTCCAATAGAATAGGAGACAGCAAATTTAAATGAGTGTCAGTCAGTTTTATATTCATAGATTACCTACAAAGATAAAAAAGAAGCTACATATCAAGAAAGGAATTAGTATATCAAATCCATGTAGATATCCAAATTGGACATTTATTTAACTTTAAACTCGGTTTGGGGCTCAGTTCTTCCAAACTCAGAAACTCTCTTGCTATTATTTCTGTTCTTTTCTGCCCAAGATTTGATGAGCTGCTCTATATGAACCTATAATTATTACTAAAGCTCAAAGAACATTTTTAAACAGAGGATTTTAAAACAATGTCTCAAGGAAATAAAAAGCACATGCCTTCATGGCAAGTTCAAAATATACAAACATTTAAAGCTCAGAGCATTTTCCCTTTCCACAAACAAAATTTTACTGGTGACAGGAATTATTTCATATATATCACCAGAATATTATAAACCATTTTTAACATAAGATGGGCCTGCCCCTACAGATAGTTAACAGTTTACTACTGTTCATTTCAAGAATACCTTTTCAATAGAACTTGAGCATAGTTCCAATTTCTAGCAGAAATATTATTAGTATCTACTAAAATTCTACCAAAAAGTCTTTAGCACTTGGGACTAGAAGTCATGAAATCTTAAAAATTTAATCCTGCAAAACACTGCCAAAATTATTCTTATTGAAATGCCAGGGATCAGAATTTCTTATTATGCGCCCTCCTATAAATAAATCTTAATAATAGAGAAGAATGATTGATTGACCTGGGAGATCCATTGTGAAATCTAAACTGGGAAAATGAAAACAATTATGTGGCAATTTCTTTTGTGTTCCATCATAGTTAAGGTAACTTTGAAGTTCACATTGCCGTTATTTGCTTCTTAGATGCTAGCTGCTTGATATTCTGTTCTAACAAAAGAACAAAATATCAAGCAGGTAGTATATAACTGAAAAGAGGACATAAAGATTTCTGTCTCAGTCTCTAGATGGCTTTTGTCATTTGTTTAGTAATTTATGTGCAAAGGCCCTTTGATCCCCAAATTACTGACTCTGTGTACTTCATTGTAACATGAATTTACTATTATTAAAATAGTCTATATTTTATTATCAGAAAATCCTGAAAAGTTGTCCACTTTGATTTATACATCAATGTCATTCTTTATCCAATAAGATTTTGTTACTCAAATTAGTGACTTTCACGTAATGAACTCAGTTAATGATTTGTAACCAAGCCCAGGGATAATAATGCTTATTAAGAATATGGCCATTTCTGTCAACAGACTCACTGGAAAGATAAGAAGCAGAGTCTAGTTATAAAAATGTTCCCTTTATTCTGTCTCCTTTTTCTCATTTCTTATCAGCATGCCACAGAATGGGGCATAGAGTTTAATTATTGTGGTTGTTGACGATCATTATCGCCATGTACTAAGTTTATCACTTGTCACAAGGAAATCAGAAATTAAGTTCTGTTGGGGATTCTGAGACTGGGATACAATACCTGGAGATCTGAGTCTCATCTCTGCCTTTATGCTGCTTTGCATTCTTCTGCATGGGCCATGTCTATAAGATGAGGAGATAGGTTTGGGATATGCCACCCTAAGGCACTTCGTACACTGGGCATTGTCAACAGCAAGCCACGGCATAAATGTAACCACACATGAAAACTGCTCATGAATCTGGAACCATGCTGTCTGATAAGGCATCCCCTAGCTGCATGTGGCTGTTTATATGTAAATATAAATAAATTAATAGTAAATAAAATTTATAATTCTATTTCTCAGTCACACAAGCCAAACTTCAAATGTTCGTAGTTCCATGTGACTAGTGGCTACCAGTAGAAAAGAAAATTTCACACAAATGGCTACATATATCCATCAATTCCTGGAACTGGGAATAATATACACCAAAATTAACAACTTGCAAAATTAATCAACCTGTATCCAAGAACTAATGGATGTAACAGAGTCATTTATATTCAGTTTGGTTTTTTAAAAACTATGACTCTTACTCTCTTTTCTTTTTTTTTTTAATTTTTATTTATTTATTTGACAGAGAGAGACACAGCGAAAGAGGGAACACAAGTAGGGGGAGAGGGAGAGGGAGAAGCAGACTCCCAGCTGAGCAGGGAGCCCGATGCGGGGCTCGATCCCAGGACCCTGGGATCATGACCTGAGCTGAAGGCAGACGCTTAACGACTGAGCCACCCAGGTGCCCCTCTCTTTATTTTCTAACAATGGGGGAAGATACATGCAAATGACTCTACTTCCTTTTTAATAAAAAAATTCTTTTATTAATAAAAAAAATTCTGAGTATAATATATACTTCCCAATTCTAAAGGATTTCTTAGTAGTCACGCAGAACCCTCAAATCATGTATCTATACAACCTGTAGCAAAGATTTATTTCAAAGATTTTTTACTACAGTATATTAGTTGCTAATGCTCAAAAAAAAAAAAAAACCATATAAATACACACACACCCCCCCACATCTTTTCAAATAAAAACTATCAAACAATACTAACACCAAAACTTGCTTGGCTAGGATATAGGCAGGCAATCTGAGAATGATCTAAGTTTGGTGACTTAGATTTAATAATACCTATTTAATGACTTATATGATTTTACATAATCTACTTAAGAGGCAGAATACAATGAATAAAAATATGCAATATATAACTAGCTATAGAACATCACCATTGTTTTCAAACATACCAAAATGTATACATTCAAAAATGGTACCTGCCTCAAGTAATTACTTTTCAGAAAAATGAATTACCTTCAGATTTTCTGAAATATTCTTGTAAATAATATTAATGGTATCATATCTTAATACTTCAGGGACTTACTTTGTTTTGGAAATAATTTAAAGTCATCTTAAGCCAAATCTGGATCATAATTTCTGGTTATAATCAAGCTGAAACTAAAACGTAATAAGGCATTTCTTATGATAATGACAATAATAGTTATGTTAATGATAATAAGGTAGCATTTATTGACTGTCCATGAAATATTAAAGGAGAGGTGTTAAATATTTAAGATAATTATTGTAGTTTTCATAATTTTTTCCCATTTTACAGATAAGCAAACAACTATTATAAAAGTGTCATAACTTGCCAAATGTCACATGGCAGTCACACTGCAGAACAAGGATTGAGACTCAAATATCTAGCTGTAAATCCATGATGCGAAGATTAATTCTTAATGAGAAAATCCAAAAAACATTTTCTTATTTATATTGCTTTTTACTTCCAGTTTCTCTGTTGTAACAATTTATATTATATCCTGATTTTGATCAATATATACTGTACATTTTATGTGATTTTTTATTTTTTTTATTATTATGTTAATCACCATACATTACATCATTAGTTTTAGATGTAGTGTTCCATGATTCATTGTTTGTGCATAACACCCAGTGCTCCATGCAGAATGTGCCCTCCTGAATACCCATCACCAGGCTAACCCATCCTCCCACCCCCCTTCCCTCTAGAACCCTCAGTTTGTTTTTCACAGTCCACCATCTCTGATGGTTCGTCTCCCCCTCCAATTTCCCCCCTTCATTCTTCCCCTCCTGCTTTCTTCTTTTTTTTTTTAACATATATTGTATTATTTGTTTCAGAGGTACAGATCTGTACCTATGTGATTTTTTTAAAGGAAAATAAGCTATGAACCCAATTATTCCTCCAAATACATCTTATTTTTAATGTAGAAAATCAATAAAACCCTCCAATGAAAATTAAGTCTTCAAATAACTGTTCATTGTAATTAGATATTAGATCATTTGGTATGGTTTTCATAAGTTTAACATGGTTACTTTTATTTTAATTGAAATATAAATATGTATCCACATAAATTTGCAATGTGAAAAAAAATAGGAAAAATCATTTGACTGTGTAAGTTTTAGTATGTTTACAAGACTAACAAAATTTGATATGAAATATTAAATATGCTTATCTATCATACAAACACTGATTCCAGAGTTTTAGTTTTTGAAGCTGGTACACAGCTTTAAAATATAACTTAGAATGATTATCTCATATACAGTTCAATACGACAAAGGCTCATATAAATATCATGTACCATCAAACACTATCAATTAAGTATATAAACCTAAGATAAAGCTGTTCAGGTGGCATACTAGACAAAGTGGAATTATTACAGACAGTTTGTATCAATTAAGAAAGTTCAAGCAGTTATTTAAATACTTGAGGCTATCCATTAGCCTTCAAAGCTCAAAGAAATCACCAAAACGTAATTATATCCAGCCTGGTGATTGGCACTTAAGTTTATAAGAGGTTATGAAAGCCCCACAGGTCATGATTGAACAAATAGCTCCTGATCACAGCACCAGTGATATCTTAGAAGAACAAGATTATAGAGAAGAGATCTTGATATTTAAGAATGTCTGTGCAGCTTTTGAAAAGAAAGATTTGAATAGCAACTACTATTTTAGAAACAATGCCAATGAATCAGCATAAAATATATCATTTGTGAACAATTCAGTTTCTAAAAATGTGTACACAAACCATATACAACTTTTTTTTAAAATGGGGAATGCTATAAATCTTAAATTCAATCTCAGGAGCAGCATTAACCAGTACATTGCTTCTTACTTAGAGGTCTCCTTCCTACAGATGTCTTAACCCATTTAATCATGCTCCTAAGTACTACCTCGTGGCAGGCAATTAAAACTCTGTAAGTATTCAGACTATACCTCTGTGTACCCATTTCTTCTGAAACAAGAAAAGAAAATTACTTAGCTATAATTCTTACTCTCAGTGAATCGTAATTACAATGACTCTAAACCTTTTGAACTCAAATGCTCCTCTAGTGCACTTGAGATGTGTGTGTGTCTGTGTGCGTGTGTGTATCCCAACCAGCAAGTCATTCGGTGTCCTCACAAATAGGCAAATACACCTCCAAATCTTAAAGTCCAAAGTATATCTAAAACTATCAGCTTTACATCAAGATAGGCAGAAAATAGTTAATGGAGACAGTTATAATGATGACCCAGAAGATCAAGAATAAAGTTTAAAAAAAAATTACTTCAATAGGTCTAAATAAAGCGTCTCTCCACTTAAGGACACAACCCTAAGTTTTCACCCCTGTAGTTGGGATCTGTTCTAGTTAATATTCCTTTTACCCAAGAATTATATGGTTTATCAATGTTCAAAGATTTACAAGAGTACTGAATCTATGCTGAAAATAATTTAATTATGGGTGACTCAGAATTTCCTTCAGGATTTTTTCCCTGCCCTGAACATCATCATTAAACACATATATCATTATCACTGCATAATCTTATAGGTGCAGAAAGCATAGGAAATGGAGTTTTCCTCCATATACTTTAAAATATATGTGGGAATAAATCTGCTTTTAGTTTCCTTAACGGACATGTCTCTCAACCATAAAAGCAAAGAAGGGAACAAAAGTTTATTCATTGGCATTTTTTACAAGTTGGGTTTTCAGGTCAACAGGACTTCAGTATACACAGAATAACAGCATACACATGTGTGCGTGCACACACACACACGCACAGAAAGACTTTAACACACCCTTATATATATGGTATAAACAGCCATGTAACCAAGAACTCACCAATACACTCTAGCTGCTAAAACTTCCTTCTCATCACTAATGCTGTAGTAACCCCTGGGTCTTCATTAATTTTCACTGGTCAGAAAATAAATGTCCAGGATCTCCATTATCCCATTGCTTGAATCCTTGGTGCCCTGAGAACTTTGATGGCTTACCCTCACTGCTGGAAGATGAGGGTGGGGAGTGTGACGAGGAGGCTGTGTTTCCACTCCCACCTTTAAGTCCACTTCACAATGGAAGATGTGTTCCAGAATCTTGGGTTGAAAACTAGAATAAGTTTTTCCATAGAAATAAAAAGCTGAATAGCTGAGACTTCTCAGATAATGAGTATTACAACTCAGCTACTTCACAGGATTTTGTAGACTGGTCGGGATAAACTACCTCATATAACATCAATGTTACTAGAAAAATATACTCAGAGTTTTAAAATCACTTAAGAAACAATTTTTGAAATATATACTGCTCATATTTTGGGGAATGTCCATAATTAAAAACACAAAGAAATCAAAGTTACTATTTTATAAAATCATAGAGCTTTACATAATTTTTAGTGGACATATTTTTCAAATATTTGCATTGACAAATGATTAAATTGTAAATAGTAAAGCCTGGGGAGCAACAAGCCTTGCCCAAGATAGAGGGGATAAGAGAATAAAGTCATATATTTATGTGCTTGATTTTTATTCTAACTCAACTGGCTATTTTTTTTTTCTTCTACAGACCTGTTAACACTGCACAGTTCTTTCCCTTTTTATCAAAATTATCACTTTTGTTTTACTTTTTACTGGATTATTCTAATTAGCATGTAACAAAACAAAACAAAACCTTCTCTTGACCCCAGTCTCCACATTAACTACTACTCCATTTCTTTTTTATGCAGCAAAACTCTTTGAAAGTTGCCTATACTTATAATTTTCAATTCCTTTCCTCTCATTCTCTTAAACCCACTCCAATCAAGCCTTCCGCCCACTATTCTACCAAAACTATTCCTGCCAAAATTATTACTGACATCCTTGTACAATCCAATGGTCGTTCTCTGCCCTTGACATAATAGAGCATTTGACACAGTTGACCACAGCCTCTTTCTCGAAACATTTTCCAGGATACTTCCCACTCAGTTTTCCTTCTTTCTTATCATTTCATCTAATTTCTTGCTTCCTCTTCTCTACTTCCTTAGTGATCCTATGTAGTTCCAGGACCTTATGTTAGCACTCTAAGGACATTGTTCCATCACTTTATGGTGTCTATAGTTTCTGATTAGAAGTTTGTGGTTTTACAAATCATTACTACCCTGTAGGTAATGAGTCATTTTTCTATTGCTGTTTTCAAGATTATCTCTTTACCTTTGGTTTTCAGATGTTCAACAATGATGACCATAGTTTGATTTATATTTACCTTTATCTGGCTTTGCTTAGCTTCTTGAATCTGTAGTATTGTATATTTCACCAACTTGGAGAAACTTTCAGCCATTTTTTCTTCAAATACTTTTTCTAGCTCATTCTCTTTCCTCTCTTCTGGGCTCCAATTACAATTGTGTTAGACATTTTGCTATTGCCTACAGATGCTTAAATCTCTGTTAAAATTTCTGATCTTTATTATTTCGCTTTTTCAGATTGAATAATTTCTACTGCTCTTTCTTCAAGTCCATGGACTCTTTCCTTTGTCATCTCCATTCTGCTGTTAAAACCATCCAGGGAATTCTTTAATTCATAAACACTGTTTTTCAATTCTAGAATTTTCACTGGATTCTCTCTTCGTGTTTTTTTGTTTTTCTACTAAAATTTCCTATATTTTCATCCATTATAAACATCTTTACTTTACCTCACTGAGCACAGTTAAAATATCTACTTTCAAATCCTTGCTTGTTAATTCTAGCATCTTCATTATCTGAGTTGGCCCCCACTGATTGTTATTTCTCTTTAAAATCGTCACATTTTCCTGATTCTTCATGTGTTAAATAATTTCAGATCGCATTTAGGTAAGGTACTGTAAATGCTATTTTGCGGAAACTCTATTATTTTATTCCTCCAAAAAGTAGAAAAATTTTTCATCAGAGAGTTAATTTAATTGGATTCAAAAGACAAACTATCTCCACCAAGGTAGCTCAAATGTCAGTTCATTTCTTTTGTCTTTAGCTGAAATCTTTTTCAATCATGTATGGTTCAAGTGTTAGCCAGAGATTTCATAGAGTTTTGTACATGGAGAGTAGGGCTCCCCTTTTCTGGCTCTGTTTCCTCATTCACTCTTTACTCTGTGTGGTTGCCCCAAATTCTGTCTTCTAATTCTTCAGGACAGAAGAACTTAAGGTTTTCTATCGCAGCTTAGAACAGGCCTTGCAGAAACCCTGAAGATGGTACTCAAGCTAAAAGCTATAAAAATGAGGAAACTCACCCAGTACCATTACTTCTTACAAGTTTCAATTTTCCTTCATAACCTGCCTGGTTTGTTAACTCCTCAGGGCCTTTGTAGTAGTTGTTTTTTAGAATTTATAGCTGTTATTTGCAAGATGGAAATCTGTTAGAAGATTATTCAAACATATTATTGGGGAACCAGCCTTCAATTCAGCCTCATGACTTTAAATATTATCTCTATGCTGAAAGCTCCTTAATTAATATCTCTACTCAAGGTCCTTTCAGACTCACGTAGCTAACTGTATGCTCAAATTGCAATTGGCTGTCTGATAAACACTTCAAATTTAATAGATCATATATCAAAGATCAATCTCCTGATCTCTCCTCCAAACTCATCTTAGTAGGTTGCAACTTCATCATTCCAGTACAAGACAGACATTGTTTTCTGCCAACCTTGTAGTTCTCTTGACTCCTTCCTTTCTCTCATATCCTTAATCTAGTCCAGTAGGAAATCCTGTTGGCTTCACCTTTAAAATACATTCAGAATCTAATCACTTGTGCTCAACTATCGTCCCTTGCCTGGATTATAGCAATAGCCTCCTAATTGCTTTCATTTTGACTATCTTTGACCCTTCAGTCAATATTTAGCATAGTTGGCAGAATGATCCTTTGAAAAGACAAAGGACTGCATTACTCCTCAACATTTTTACAGCATCCTGTTTAACTCAAAGTAAAAGACAATTCTATAAAATGAGTTGTAAGCCCTAGCTTACTATCTTCCTTTTTCTTCTGTTCTATTCCCTTCTACAGTTCAGAGGAGTTCTGGCAGGAGTAGGGGGACTTCTGAACTGGATAACAAATATTCGTCCTAAATACTTCCTTCTTGTATAGGAAGTAAAGCTTTTGAGTTTAAAAGCCAAGGACTTGCTGCCTTTCTTTTTTTCTTCCAATCCTACAATGATAACATTCAATGACCAATTTCTGGATGCCTGCACTGGAATGAAGGGTCCTAAGGCCCAAGAAAAGGAAATCAAAGAAGTTTAAGTGTAGGGGAATGAAGTCAGGCAGAGAAGGAAATAAGTGATGTTAAAGAGGATTTCAGTCAACACTTCAAAATATTCACAAATATTAGCTCTAATCTTTATCACTTGAAGAACTTATTATATCTGACTCAGCCTTTTGCTAAAAAATAACCATGCAGCAAAAAGAATAAAGGAAGATGAGAAAATGCAACTAATCTTTTCTCACAATATAGATTTCCACTGTAATGCTGAACTTACCTGGCGTTTTCATGAAACCAAAGATCATATACTAGCTCTGAGTCCTGATGAATTAAGAAAAAAAATCAAATTGGATAAAAGCGTGAATGCTTCTCTGTCTGAGCCTAAGTACGGTTTAGAGATTCGGGAACACATAAACGAAGAAAGAAAAAGAATTATCCTCCTTTGACATAAAGTAATGAGAAACAACCTGACGTAACATATTAGCATCAAATAAAGCCAAAATCTAAATGAAGAAATTCTTAGCCTTAATGAAGGTCATATGTAAACATACAGAGAATTCCACACTAGCTTTAAAAGGAAACTTGGGAAATTAACTTCCATACATGATTAACTTTGAGGTTTTTAGGGGAAAGTAACTGCCTATATCCCAAGTAATATTATTTAAAATTTAGTTTCTTTTATAATTAATGAAGCAATTGAAAGTGATTACCTTTTTATTGCAAGGGAGTAAAAATTTTTTTTAAAGCTAAGTCCTCAGGATATTTGTACAGTCTCTTCCCCTTGCCAGGCACAATCTTCCCAGCCCGGTCTCTGCCTCGGCCGAAACAGCACTTCCTCAGAGACTTTCCTGGACGTCCTGCTTAGGAAGGTCAATGCCATCTCTTTTCTATTATTCACTAACTCTATAGTCTGTTTATATAATTTTGTAATTATATGCTTGTTTATATATTTATTCCTTTATCACCTGCATTCTACATCAGATTATAAACACCACAAAACAAGCTGTGTCTTTACTTAATTCCTCAAAGTGTATCAATCACTTAGCATAATGCTTAGTACAGAGCAGATGACCAATTAAATATTTGCTAAATGAATAAAAGAAAAAAAGCAATAAAATTTGCAGCTAATTACTCTGAGGATTTTTTAAGTGATTCATAGTTTTCTGAATGACATATATACTCTATGTCATTTAAGTACTTATTAAATATAACAATCTTTTCTGTTTCTATTTCCTCCAGGACTCCACTGCTTCTGAAACTACTGTACAGGGCTGTTCTGGGAAATGCTTAAAAACGCGCTCTCTGCACGAAAAGTAACGCATGTGTATATATACATAACTTTATTTTAAATTTTACTGACATAAAAAATACAGAGGATACAATGTACAAATAATAATGAAACATATAATATTCTTCATTGAAAATTCCATCTAGCCAACTGATTCTCACAGACGGATTTTGTTCATTTTTTCCTAACTCTTGTATCCATAGCTAATCCATATTTGAGACTGACAAATGAGTGTAATTCCAATGTGGGTGTTGTTTGACATTTTTGTTAACATTTTTGAGTACAATAAAAACAACAAAACAGAGACATACATCAGAACTTCACACATTTGTCAACGGTGTTAGTAACTTTTTTGCTGATTCAGATAATAGTTTACAAATACTACAAGAATATTTTCTCAGATTCTTACGGTCTTCACACTGTAACACCTGTACACACAACACACGTTTAAATTTAATCTGCGGGGCGCCTGGGTGGCTCAGTCGTTAAGCATCTGCCTTCGGCTCAGGTCACGATCCCAGGGTCCTGGGATCAAGCCCCGCATCGGGCTCCCTGCTCCGCGGGAAGCCTGCTTCTCCCTCTCCCACTCCCCCTGCTTGTGTTCCTGCTCTCACTATCTCTCTCTCTGTCAAATAAATAAATAAATTTAATCTGCATTATGCATACGTTCTCCATCACTTTCTTATGTGTAGACCAGCAATGGAAAACTTTCTCTGTAAGGGTCAGATACTAAATATTTTAGACTATGTGGGCCTTATACTCTTTGTGATAATTATTCCTATTTGCTATTGTAACACAAAAGCAGCCATAGACAGCATGTAAACAAAAGACTATGCCTGTATTCCAATAAAACTTAGACTATGCACACTCGTCTAACTATGTGCAAATACTCTAGCTATGTACAAAAACAAGCAATAGGCTGAATATGGCCCGAGGGGTGTAGTTTGCCAATCTTTTGCCTTGATAATCAACAGACCTATAAACTGGGCCTAAATCTTAGCACTTGCCATTTTAATTGTTCACATCCTCCCTCATTGCTGATTTCAAGTTACCAATGTGATATCACTGCATGCTGAGTTGGGAAGAGATGGATAATAGAATAGAACACAATTAAATAGTATTTCTACCATATAGTTACCTATAAAATATATAGATAACATAAAGAGTATAGATAACAGTGAAAGATAGTAAAATAATTAGAAAGTGATAAGTTGTATTTATTAACTTTGCTTTTAATACATTTTGTTTAACTGAAGTTTATGTAATTTAATTTTTTTGAATGGCTGAGTTTAATAATTGAACCATAAAATTCCCCCAAATTTAACAATCTACTTTCCTGAGCTGATAGGAATAGGCTTCTGACACTACAGCTCTATCTTATTCCTTGAAACTCACTCTACACTCTGCATCTCCTACTTCAATCTGGTTCTCTTCTTTCTTTTTTGACTCTATTTATTGTCAGGTAGCTCCTTCTCCTACTCTCATTTCCAATTTATATTGTTCAGTGTGACTCTGTCCTTCCATCTCTTCATAATCCTGTAGCATGCTCTCTTACCATAACTTCAACTACTCCTTCATTGTTGATTATGCTCAAAAATATACAGTTCGCTCTGTACTGTCATTCACATTTCTAAATGGACTGCTGTTATATATATGTCCATCTGGATGCTTTGATGCCCTAGAGTCATATCAAATTTAACAAACCTAAAATCAGTCATCAAATTTTCCAGTTCCCTCTCCCTCATGCCTTAGTCATTCAAGGTATTTTTGTCAGTGAGACCAGCTTGAGATTTCTAATTCACCTTCTCTTTGGCCTATATTCTTTCTTTAAAAAAAAAAAAAAAGATTTTATTTATTTATTTAAGAGAGAGAATGAGGGGGGGGGGGGGGGGGGGGCAGAAGGACAAGCAGACTCCCTACTGAGCAAGGACCCTGGGATCATGACCTGAGCCAAAGTCAGATGCTTAACCTACTAACCCCACCCAGGCACCCTGGCCTATATTCTTTCCTATCAGTATTTCCTGCGAGATATATTCATCACATCTCTCTCTATTCACTTTTCCACCATACAGTTCACAAAAGAATTATAGTCTCTTGGTTGATCTCCCTGTCTTCAATTTTATCATCTGTTTAGGGTTTCTTATTGTGCAATGAGGCTCATTTACTCTAAATCCTGAGTTTATCATACTTAAACCCTTGATTAAGACCTAAAATATATCCGATTGCCTACCTCAATGACTTAAGCCTAAATTTCGTGCCTCTCAATTTCAAGAGCTTCATTATCTTCAACCAAATTTATCTTTACTAAGCAATGCCATTATTCAATATTTCCCCAAGTAGACAAAATTCTTAGATATTGTAACTTCATTTTCATATGGGTAGGCAGTAAATAACTTGTTGATTTATTTTTTATCTGTTAATGATTTTTAAATGAGTGGAGCTGCAAGGGGAAACTCAAAAGATATGCTTCCATTGGAACAATAAAGATACAATATATTAAGGAAGATACAGATACCCTAAAGATGTTTCATAAAGAAAAACTTACCATTCATCTATATTCAATAGACTGAATAAATAGGCTGAGCCCTATGAATTGTGCTCTGCTAAGGACGCTAGGATGAATAAGACACATTTTTTTTTTTTAAGATTTTATTTATTTATTTGACAGAGAGAGACACAGAGAGAGATGGAACACAAGCAGGGGGAGTGGGAGAGGGAGAAGGAGAAGCAGGCTTCCCGCAGAGCAGCGAGCCTGATGTGGGACTCGATCCCAGGACCCTGGGATCATGACCTGAGCCGAAGGCAGACGCTTAACCATCTGAGCCACCCAGGCGCCCAAGACACATTTTTTTGACTTCAGAAAGCTACAGTCTACTCAAGTAACAGTATGATCAACATATTTTTAAAAGAACATTGCCTCAGAAAGTCTACAAGTCTTGGTGAAAAAGGTATTAAAAGCAAAAAATCCATGTGTCATTTCAAGGGCTACATAAAGGGCTTACTGAAGATATCCCTTCATTAGGTAAATTAGATAAACTAACAAGATATTTTTTAAACTAACTTTTAAAATATATATTGAATTCCAGGCAATATTAAATATTATGTAGATAATTAAAAATATTTTATCCATTTCAAATTTTAATAGAGATTTTTATGGCCTAAACATTTGACTTAACCCATATTTTTATGAGAATTTCTTTAAAGATTTTATTTATTTATTTGAGAGAGAGAGTGAGAGAGAGCATGAGCGGGGGAGAGGTAGGGGGAGAGACAGAAGCAGACGCCCCACTGAGCTGGGAGCCCAAAGCGGGGCTCGATTCCAGGACCCTGAGATCATGACCTGAGCTGAAGGCAGACACTTAACCAACTGAGCCACCCAGGCACCCGGAAAATTTTTACATTTCTGTGTATTTTTGGATGTTTTAGAAAGCATGAGCAATTTGGGGCTATAATGTGTTCTATCTAGTAAATCATTAATGCTCCAGCTACAATAACATACATTCTTATATGTGGTGAAAAAGAATCTTTTGTTAATGACTACATACTCCAGAAAAGGAAATTGAAGGGACACCTGGGTGGCTCAGTTGGCTAAGCGTCTGCCTGCAGCTCAGGTCCACGATCCCAGAGTCTCGGGATCAAGCCCCTAGTCAGGCTCCTTGCTCTGCAGGGAACCTGCTTCTCCCTCTGCCTGCCACTCCCCCTGCTTGTGCGTGCTCGCTCTCTCTAGCAAATAAATAAATAAAATCTTTAAAAAAAAAAAAGAAATTGAACATGTTTAAAAGCACTTCTTAAGCATTTTCGACCATCAGTAATCTCTTGAGCAGTCACAAATATTACATAGGATGCTACAGAAATAAAAAATATTGTAACATTTAAAAATTATTACTTAGATGGCATGTCTAAATAAAAGTATTTGCTACTTCCTTCCTCATTAATAAAATGGGACAACCGTATAGTATTGAGAGTGTTTTTCCTAATATAAATTCAGTAAAAATTCTTAGTCATAAGAAAATTAAAATTCCATTTTTTCCATTATAAACAACTTTCAAAATTTTAGAAGTGACTGTCCATTATAAAGATATTAAACAATACAAACATATTTAACTCAGCTATCAGGAAGCATAAAACATACAATCTTTCTGCATCATAAAAATCATAGTAATGAATAATGATTAAAATCCAAAGTATTTAAGTCCTCACTTATATTTTAAAGTGAAATTAAAACACACTTAAGAAAAGGTATGAAAAAGACATAATATAGATACTGTTTGTCCATCTGGATTTCATGAAATTCTTAATCTTCATTGTTATATGAAGCCGTATAAATTAGCTTTCCTTGGTTCAAGGAGATTAAGTAAAAATCTGTCTTCACTGTTCCATTAACTCTAGTGGTGGACCTTAAATCTCCTTCTTGGAATTAAATGTCTTAAGAATGTGTAAAGACGGAAAATGAATCTTTGTGGTGAACATTTTCTTGAATAACTTTGTGTTTCTAATGCGATAATCTGTATGTTATCTTTAAACCACACTTAAACCACTTAAAAGTAACTTTGAGCTGAGTAAGGAAGTTGGACAAAGATCTGTTTCAGCTCTGAAATGCTATGATCTCACACTATAAGCCTTTTTTTTAATTGCCTCAAAAGCTTATAACATTTTTTCTAAAGTCAACGTAGATGTCATGTCTTTTATACATTAAGAATTTTTTAAATTACCCACTAGTTATCCAGTACCAAACCTCATGATAATTGTCAGTGACCAAACCAGTGTCAATTTTAGACATGTATGATGTGACGAGACATGAAATAAAACTCTTTTTCTCATATGGCTCACTTTGAAGGCAAATGTCAAAAGGCATTCTAATTTGTTTTGTAAAAAGTAATACTATTAGAATATCTGCACAAAGCTATTACTTTAGAAACAAAAGATACCAGCTTAAATCTGTACATTACGTATATTTGTCAAAAAATCAATACCCCTACTTGGAAAGAAGGTAAAAAGAGAAGGATACAGAGGGAGAGAAAAGAGGGAAACCTGCATTTAAAAAGCAACTCTGCAACTCAATTGCCTTACCTTCAAAAATTACTTACACATCTCAAGCATCATTTTTCTCATATGATTGCTATGAGAACAATTTATTGTATACTAGCTTATTTTACCTTAAAACTGAAATAAAAGGTAATTTACTACCGATCCCTTTTTTACTGAAGTTTACTATATACAGGCAATTCTAAATTTTTTAATTATTTATAAAAAAGCTACATGATTCACTTGTTCAGCAGCAGGAACCCAGAAATTTGGCCATATACCTAGAGTGTGGGTTACTTTCTGGGCTAGTGAATCATAAATCCATATTAAAGTGAGCCCAAAGTGAAAAATTTCAGTATGAATACATTGGTTAAAGACACACAAAGTCTTTAAAAGAGCAGCAACGATACAGCTTGGATTCTCTACTTCTTTCTATGTCTCTCTGTGGGGCCTGCCCTTCTTGTCCTTCAAAATTCACCAAAGTGAGAATAAATACCCCTTCTGGAACAGTAAGATCACAGCATGCAGAATTCCTCTAGTGCCTTTGAAATAGATCAGTACCAAGGCATCTGAGACCACATGGGCATCTGGTCCAGTTTTCAGTCACCACAGATCTCTGTGGAGCTACCCATTGCTCCTGCAGCATGGCCCAGGCAGATCTAAAGGTTCTGCTGCCTCTAAGCCATGCTTAGGGGTCACAGGAAACTTTGTTGAAGCTGCCCATGCCCATGATCCCTCCTGCCAAGACTCCATAAGCCATTCTACCCTCAGATCTCACAGCCTCACCAGCAGTGCTACTGGATATAAGGAATGGTTGTTACTAATTTCAGGACCCAGAGATTTCCTCCTCAGCTCCTTCTCTGAACTTATAAAGCATGGAGAAATCTTGCCAGTCTAGAGAGGAAATATCACTCTCCAATACGATATGTTCAAGAAATTTTGTCTATACCCATGAACTTCATCCTTTTAACTCCTCCATTATCCCTCCAAATTTTTCTAAAGACTTAGGTTTTCAGAAAACAAAACCCAGACAGGCTTGCAACCTCCTTTCTATTCTACCCATGCCTCGTTTGATGACCATGGTAGAGAAATAATAACCTCCTTAAACGGACAAAAGAGGAAGAAAACCAGAATACAAGATAAAAAATATAGATTAACATTCCAAAATTTTATCAGTCCATTAGGGTATTACTTTACTTTTTTTTCACTGAAATAATTTAAAGTATATGAAGGGTCTTGTGAAAATTCTATTGCCCTACCCAGATTTATTGCTTTTTTTAAAGTAATTAATTTAGAACTCACCATGATATATTTTATATAGGAGAATGAAAGGGAGGTAGAGTCTTTGACAAAAAAAAAAAAAAAAAAGGTCCTTTTTTCAGTTATTTTTACCTCCTCACCTTTCACATTATAGAAATCTGGGTAAAGAAGCAAGGAGGGCAGTAGATAAGGCCTACTATCTCCCTCAACTAATCTTAATAAGGCCTACTATCTCCCTCAACTAATCTTATAAGGCCTACTATCTCCCTCAACTAATCTTACCCGAAAAGTGAATCCCAAAAGATGCTCAGTCTATTCCCTACTTCAGAAATGATACATAATTCCTACCTTTACTAGCCCATGGGTTTCATTATTTATTTCCATACATCTGTATGCCATTGCATATTGTGATTTGTCCAGTATCCTCAACCTTTACCAGAGGTTAGCATTTGAACAAGATTAACTCCCTTCAATCCTGAATACATAAGGCTTCCCTCCACTGATAAGCCCTCAGTAAATTACCACCCCCCCATCCTTCTTCAATCATCAGAGCCAAACTTGATTGAAATTATCTATAGTCAGTCTCCAATATCTCTCTCTCTTTCTTCAAACCACACAATGACTAACACTTTATTGAAGCAGCTCTCAGCAAAACTTTCTCCTCATTGCTATATCCAATAAGAATTTCTCAGTTCTTATTTCATTTCTGGTTTACTATTTTCTGGTCTGTGTCCCCCGTTCAACTATTATCTCTATGAGGGCACCTATGTATATAACTAGCATATGACACCCACCCAAAAATCCATTGTCTAATGAATGAATGATAGGAAGGAATAGAAAGAAACAGTCCTACCTAACTTATAATTTCCAGCAAGGAAGACACGTTCTCTTGAAAAACAAAGATTTCGCCTTCAGTCTGAAACAAATTTTACTTTTGTGTTGTCTTTGTTATTTTGCTACTGCTGCTTGATCTTGCAATACATTTCCTTCACTGGATCTTAGGGAGGATTTTTTTTTAATATTCTCTTCAAACTGATTTTCCATCCACACTATTCTTGGGAATCAATTCCAAAGTAAGAACAGCAGACCCTATCAAGTATTTCAAAATATTTAGCTGTAATTAATCTCTCATAGGCTCATCATAAAACAAATCTTCATATTATAAGATTTCAAGCTATTTTTACCTTGGTGATTATATTACTTTTACATTTACAGTATAGAATTTTCATGGTAGGGAAACTGTTATATCTTATGTTCCATTTTATAATACAAGTGTCTTATTTTTGTAATAATTCAATAGATATTACACAATTAATGGAACCAAATTAGCTTGTCTAAAGATAAACTTAAGAAAGTAATCTAACACAAAAATTAATTTTTTCCAGTATCTGTGAAATATTACTCATATATTTCTTTTGTGATTATCCTTTCCATAAAGAAAACTTTCACTGTAACACCATTAACTTTATAATAATTCAAAAATCATTGAAAATAAAAAGAATAGCACATATGATACTCAGGAGGAAGGAAGACAATATGAGAAGAGGGGTAATTTAAAATTCTGAAGAAAATAAAGAATGCATTTTTATTTTCTTCTGGTTTGGAAATATAGCAACCAAGGAACTCTAATGATCAGTTTTGCTTCCCAGATAAAAAGTTCTCCAAAAATGTATTTTAAAAAATAACATCAATAGTATTAAAGATTTATTTTACAAATACATCAACTGCTTTGTTTAGCTTTTCTACCTCTAGCTAAACCACAATCCTCTACCGTCTCACAGGTGAGGGGTGGAGCGGACAGGGAGTGAGATGGTGTGAGAATTATCCACATCTGAGTAATCATAACAGACCTTAAACAATGTGGCAGTAGAGACAGAGAAAGTGAAGGAAGAACATCCACATAATTCATGCAATTGACGCATGAATTCATTTAAAATTGTTGTTGAACTAATAAGGAAAATCTGTGTCCTAAGATGGCCTACCAAGCCAGCGAGAGAGTCCCAGTCCTTGCCCTGGGGCTCTTCCGGGTTCTTCTCCCTGCTCTGCTTCCCACGTGCCCCAATCCGGGTCCTTCTCCCTGTCCTGCTTCGAGCATGCACCAAAAGTGCCAAGTGTGTGGAAGTAGAAGTGTATAAATTACCCCCTTTCTTTGTGCTCGGGGCTCAGACCTTTGGAGACCACTCTCCTCTGAGCCCGCAGGGGTTAATTAAACCTCCTATCCTCCAAGGTCTCCGAGTGCCGCTTGGTTCTTCCATTGGGTGATCCAGTCCAGGTTCCATAACATTTGGTTCCCTGACCAGGAAACCCAACCGCGCTGCCCCATTGTTGCCACCGGTTTGGGGCAATAGTGGGGTGGTGACGGAATGAGGGATCATAACAGAGAAGGCCACCTGCCTAATTTTTGGCAGTCTCCCACCCCGGTCACCTCGGGCCGGCCCCGCTCCGCTGTTCCCGCCAGACTCGAGGAGACTTGGCAGGTGAGGACCTGGTCCCCACGTTGGATTCCGGTAAGGCCTGGGGCCCCAGGACCCAGACAGGCCCACCCCCATTGGGGTGGAAGGGGAGCCTGATCACCTCTCAGAGACCTCTTAGCCGTCTCACACGTAGGGATTCCCAGGGAGGGAGTGTAATAACTTCTGGAGTGTGAATATGTGAGTGAATGTGCAGTCCGACCTGGCCTGCTCAAGTGGACAGATTCTGTGACTCCACGGGCGGGCACCCTTAAGGTCCCCAGAAGCCTACAGAGTCTGAGTGGGCCTATCTGTGATTCCATGGTGAATGGCAAACAGTCTATGGCAGCATTGGAATAGATTCCAATCGTAAGTCACAACACTGAGATCGCTACGGCTAAGCCTCACCTAAGCTCCTTCAGGACACAGCCAGATGGGCATCTGATTGGTCTCCTCATCTCAGGAGGCACCCCCCTTTTGTCTGTCTCTGTGCTACCACACACGGGGACATCACCATGGGATCAGGGCAGAGTAAACCTACGGTTCTAGAGACCATGATCAAAGATTTCAAGAAGGGGTTTTCGGGAGACTATGGAGTCAGGATGAACCCCAGCAAGTTGAGAACTCTACGTGAATTGGAATGGCCCACCTTTGATGTCGGGTGGCCTTCAGGAGGGACACTGGATGTCCCAACGAATCATCGAGTATGGCAAGTCATAACAGGAGAACCAGGACACCCTGACCGGTTTCCATACATTGACTCCTCGCTAGGAATTGCTCAGACCCTTCCCTCCCATGGGTGTGATTTGCTTGCAATAGGCAGGGACAGGCCAGAGTCTTAATCACCTTGTCCAAATGACCTAAAGAAAATCAGCAAAAGCCCCAGTCTCCACAAATCTTAGCCAGAGATCCCAAGGATGAACCGAACCTGCCCCCACCATACATACCCCCCAAACCGCCTACACCTGGCCCTTCAGCTCCAGGCACTCCGCCGCCATCGGTTTCACCGGTGCCCCCTGGCCCAGAGTATCCACCAGCTCCCCCAGGCCCAGAGGATCCACCAATGCCCCCAGGCCCGAAAGATCCACTTTCTCCAGGACCATCAGCCAGGCTGCGCCCCAGGCCAGGTGCAAGGGCCCTCCAAATGCCAGTATGAGAGACACGGGAACCCGAGAGGCAAGATGAAGACGGGACGGTCCAACCCGGCTGTTCCATGATGTATTATCAGCCCTTCTCCACCACCAACCTCCTCAACTGGAAACATAACACCCCATCCTATCCTGAGAAACCACAGGCCATGGTAGACCTCACAGAATCCATCTTCCAGACTCATCGGACAACCTGGGAAGACTGCCAACAGTTACTCCGCACCCTGTTTAACACAGAGGAAAGGAGGAAAATAAATCCACCCCTAGCGTCTGACTGCTGGATCTGTATAAAGCCTGGTCCCGTCCAATACCTAGATGTCATCTTCAACCAATCTACCGTGTCACCTCCCACCTCAGCACTGGGGACCTCAGATTATCCCCTTCTGCTCCAGTACCGCTGTATGGCAACTCTTCCTCTCCCATCACTGGCCACAGTTGGGTCTGTGCGCCTAACAACACTTTTCTGGCTTGTGATCAAGGTGTACACATCTGCATCACCCCGCGCAATCAATCATGCACACTTGTCAGTCTCTTACCCGATCTTTCAGTCCTTCCCTGGGAGCGATGCCCCACTCATATGGAAACCTCCTAGGCACCCTCGATGCTCCCCCACAGCCATCCCTCTTATCATGAGCCTGCTGGCCATATCAGGTGTTGCCCTCGGTGCCACTGCTGTCAGGATGTCTCAGGTTCAATACCAGGGGTTAACTCAACAACTCACAGCGGATTTTTCCACCCTCACTCAGTCGGCCCTGGCCCTGCAGCGCCAACTCAATTCACTAGCCTCAGTGGTCCTCCAAAACAGGCATGGGCTCGACTTACAGCCGCGCAGGGTGGCCTCTGCCTCTTCTTACAGGAGGAATGTTGTTTCTATGCTAATGAGTCGGGGGTGGTCCAAGAAACTCTGGCCCAATTACAGGAACGAGTACCTCGCTGGTGGGAAACACTCCAGCGGACAACTTGGTGGGGTACCCTCTCTCAATGGTTCCCTTTGTTTGCCCCCCTCTTCGGCCCCCTCCTATTGCTTCTCCTCATACTAGCATTTGGTCCTTGTATTCTAAATGGCCTTACTAGGTTTATCACTACTCAAATTGCTAAAATCAGACTCCAGTTACTCCTTACTCACTATCACGTTAGAAGATGAAAATGATGCCCTCTAAACTAGGTGTTTAAAGGGGCATCAAAGGGGGGAATGATAAGGAAAATCTGTGTCCTAAGATGGCCGACCGAGCCAGCGAGAGAGTCCCAATCCTTGCCCAGGGCTCTGCCGGGTTCTTCTCCCTGCTCTGCTTCCCACGTGCCCCAATCCGGGTCCTTCTCCCTGCCCCGCTTCGCGCACGTGCCAAAAGTACCAAGTATGCAGAAGCAGAAGTGTTTAAATTGCCCCCTTTGTTTATGCTCGGGCTCAGACCTTTGAAGACCACTCTCCTCTGAGCCCGCTGGCGTTAAACAAACCTCCTATCCTCCAAGATTTCCAGGTGCCACTTGGTTCTTCCATCGGGCAATCCGGTCCAGGTTCCGTAACAGAACAATTCCTTTTGATGGTTTTCATCTACAAAAAAAATACACCTTTAATCATTTTACTTCTATCACTAATATCTCCACTATCTGTAAGATTAACACTAATGCCTCCATTGTCTGTTAGGATAATCTGCTGGGAGCACAGAGCACAGCAGGGTCTGGCTTCTACCTGCCTCTCTTGCCATCCACACCCGCTACTATAGCAGTATTAAAACAACTTACCGGGGGCGCCCAGGTGGCTCAGTCGTTAAGCGTCTGCCTGAGGCTCAGGTCATTGTCCCAGGGTCCTGGGATCGAGCCCCACATCAGGCTCCCTCCTCAGTGGGGAGCCTGCTTCTCCCTCTCCCACTCCCCCTGCTTGTGTTTCCTCTCTCACTGTGTCTCTCTCTGTCAAATAAATTAAAAAAAAAAATCTTTAAATAAATAAATAAAACAATTGACCTGCTTTCTTCATGCTCTCTCACATTCCTCTGCTCTTCCATGAGCTAAACCTATTCAAGACTGTTTAACATGTTAAAGTGGCCAGATCAGACCCATAATGGAATCACTCGTGCTCAGCCCTTACATCGGCAAAGCAAAACTTAACTACATTTCTAGTTAGGCTCTCCCAGAAAGGGAAGGCCTAGATCAACCAGTCAGTACTTGCTCACTGAGAACAAGTTACCTGACCAGCTTCAAGGCAGTCCTTTGCTCCACATAAGGAAAGTAACCCTGTTTTAACCAATCAGCAAATGCCAAGTAGAACTTCCTTGTGCCTGCCCACTTCATTGTGGAATAATCTGTCTCCTTGGACAGCTCTTTGGAGCACCATTCTGTCTACTAGATTGGATACTTCCTGATTCACGAATTGCTGAATAAAGCCAATAGGACCTTTAAAATCTACACAGGTGAATTTTTCTCTAATGAATGTTCACCTTTCCTAAGAAGGCTTCTCTTGCCCCCACAAGCACTCCTTCTCTGCACACTTTCCATACCTTTATTGTCCTACTGATCATGTCACAAGGCAAATGTTTATTTCTTTCCATTTTATTTCAGGCTGCAGAAGGAAAGTTTATTCTTAATCATCTGTGTTTCCTTGTGATCAACTGCAGCATCCTGTATACACCTCATAATATAAAGGGATGAAGATAGCAAATTTATGATCCACTTACTTCACAATTATAGTGATATGGTCTAAAAGAAACATTTATTAATAATTGAACTGTCAGTATTTGATGATATAAATAACACCCAAATGTGAAGTACAAATTATTGAGGGAGGCAGGTCATTGGCAGAGAGGGCAAAATGCTTCTCTTGCCCTTGAGTCCCCTATCCACCGTGATTTCCCACTTTGCTTTTTTGACTTCTCAGTCACCCCTAAGAACACGGGCAAACTGTTTTCAAATGTCCCTGAGGCCCCACTGAGCTCTCAGTGAGCACTCCGTAAGAAGGCTCTTCCTACACTGTCCTCGCACTGCTCTAAATTCGCCAGAGGAAAAAAAAACACTTAGCACCAAAGACCCTGAGAAATAAGCCATGATAAAACCTTTCAATTGTGTTCCAATGTTGAAGAAACCAAAAAAACCTACAGTCTGAGAAAGTGGCCCCAGGATTTGGAGATTTTCATCCCTAGAATTAGAGAAGAATATACCATCCCTGAACTTGCATAGTATAGAATCTGATGAGCAGATTCATAATCTGGTTCTCCATGCAGGAGCAGAACACAGCAAGGAGCCTCTATCTGGTAGCCTGATACCCATTTGATTACCTCTGTCCTCTAAATCTTACTTGTAGGTGTAAAGCCAAAGGCCTTATATTGTACTCAGGTATATACGTATCCAGATGTTCTCTGGCTGAATAAATTCTCTCCATCTGGTCCCAAACTCCCACCTCTCATTCTACCTTCTCTTTACTGGCTATGTAATAGAAAAATTCAGCTTTATGTAAAGTGCCATGATAGGCCTAGTCCTGAAAATCCCATGTACAAAAGCTCCTCTGAGAGTATGATCAAAGGGAATTTTAAAAGTTTGAAAAATCTATAGGCTCCCACACCCCCACCACAACAATGACCAGTCAAGGCTTTGTCATATATTTCCCAGACTCTTTAGCTCTCCCATCTGATCTCCATTAAGTCCACACCAGCTTGGACTGTTATCTGTACTTTGTATGTCTTCACTGTCTTTTTCTGCTTCACTTCTTTTTATCATTTCCATGGCCATCAAGCAACTCTCATCTTTCTCAATTCTCTGGAGGGGGAGGAGCATGGCCAATGACTTCCATCACCACCAAAAGCATTCACATCACACCTTGAGAACACAAAACACACCTCACTTTGAAATTTACTCAGTCACCCTCCATTGTCTGAGCTTAAGGAAAATGCAGGGGTGAAGGGAGGGTTTTCCTTTATATAGTTTTCTCCTTTTCCATTTTTTTGTTTGTCCTTGTTTTGTTTTACTGTGGTAAAATATACATAACATAAAATTTACAATTTTAATTATTTTTAAATGTACAATTCAGTGACATTAAGTACATTCACATTGTCATGCAATCATCAGTACCACCCATTTCCAAAACTCTTATCATCTTCCCCAACTAAAACTTCATACCTACCGACTAAGCAGTAATTCCCTATCCACCCCCTCTTCCCAGTCCCTGACAGCCATCATTATACTCTATGGCTCTTTGAATTTGACTACTTTAGGTACCACATATAAGTGGAGTTATACAGTATTTGTATGATTATTTCACTAAATCCAATGTCTTCCAGTTTTATCTATGTTGTAGCATATATCAGAATCTCTTCCCTTTTAAGGCTGAATAATACTTCTTTGTATGTATATACCACATTTTGTTTATCCATTTATCTGTCAGTGGACACATGGGTTGTGTGTACCTTTTTGCTATTGTGAATACACTGCTATGAACATGAGTGTACGAATATCTGTTTGAGTCCCTGTCTTCAATTCTTTTGGACATATACCCAGAAGTGGAATTGTTGAGTCTTGTGGTAATTCTATGCTTAATTTTTTGAGGAACTCCGTACTGTTCACATTAGTTTTTATATCTACCATACCCTAAAATGTCTTCTCCTCGGGTCAAATATATACATTTGAATATAAACAATAAGGGAAAATGTATTAGTTATCTATTGCTATTTATCTATTTACACCTAAAGCTTAGCAACATAAAACAATAAAGATTTATTATCTTACCATTTCTGCAGGTCAGGAATCTGTGTACAATTTAGCTGGGATACCTTTGATTCAAGGTGTCCTACGGGCCACAGTCAAGATATTGGCAGGGGCTGTAGTCAACCAGAGGTTCAATTGGAGAAGGATCCACTTCCAAGTTCAGCCTATTTGGGAAGTCTCCAAAGATACACTTCCAGGGTCACTCCGATGGCTGCTGCCATGCACCAGGTCCTCACTAGCTACTGGAAAGAATTCTCAGTTCCTTGCCACATGGGCCTCTCCATAGTGCAACCTGCAGCCTGGAAGATTGTTTTTTCCAGAGTGTGGGCTCCTGGAGGGAAAGAGAAAGAGAGCCAGGAGAGAGTTTGAGTAAAACAGAAAGCAGTCTTTCTGTAACCTAACCTCAGGAAAGACATCCCATTACTTTGGCCATAGTCTGTTCATTACAAGTGAATCATTAAGTCCAGCAAACACTCAAGGAAGGTAGTTATACAAGACTGTGAATATCAGGAGGCTGAGGTCATTGAGGGCCATTTAGAGGCTACTTACCACAGAGATGTGTTTTGGTTTGGTTTTCATTGCTGTAACATGGAACAACTAGCATCTAGAAGACATT
Source organism: Neomonachus schauinslandi (assembly GCF_002201575.2). Lineage (NCBI taxonomy): Eukaryota > Metazoa > Chordata > Mammalia > Carnivora > Phocidae > Neomonachus > Neomonachus schauinslandi. The sequence goes on along the minus strand of NC_058403.1, from coordinate 39,640,760 downwards.
CAGAATATTTGTTCAATAAATGAATGAATATTAGTGGAAATGGAACATCTGCCTTTTCACATGTTTATATGGTATTTGAAATCTGAGAAAATTTTATGATGACTTTAACAACTAAAATATATTTTTACTTCTATTTTCTCATACTACATTAAAAAATCAGAATCAAATTCAGCATCTCTCTTGAAGACATTAGGAAAATAATACCACTTACTGACTCCTTTTGTGTATTTCCCGGTATTCTGGTAGAAACTTAGTCATTTTATGACATATGGAAATAGATAATATGGTTGAAGATAATGTAGTCTATTTTAGGAATTTAACATCCGTTACTGAAAGGCTTTTATGCTTCAAGTTAAGGAAATCAAAGACTATTACAATGAAGATATGCATGCTATTTATTCTTGGGATTCTTTTTTTTTAATAGAATATTGATCTTCTAGAGGCTTCTTGTTTAAATTACAACAGTAATAAGGAAAAAAAATACATCTTTATTAAGAATGGACCAGCTGCTACATTGGGTACTAAAGGTATGTCTAAATGTGCCCTCATCTTTTAATATCTTTAAATAAAGTTAATTGGTTTTATTTCCTGGAGTAGGTAAGTTATACTGAGAATTTTAGGATTGTTGCTCATTTTTAGGCTTCCTGAAAATTATTAGACATTTGAATAACCTCTAGCCTTTTAATATCTTTAAATAAAGTTAATTGGTTTTATTTCCTGGAGTAGATGAGTTATTCTTACCGACAAACAGATAAATTTTTGGATTTATTCATAGGCCAGTTTAAGGAGATAGTTGGAATATTTGGCACCAGTACACTGGGCAATCCCAGAGAAAAAGTTATACAATAAATACATGGCGAAATCTTCAAAGAAAGAAAGAAGAAAGAAAGAAAGAGAAGAAAAGAAAAGAAAAGAAAAGAGGAAGGAAAGAAGGAAGGAAGGAAGGAAGGAAGGAAGAGAAAAGAAAAGAAAAGAAAAGAAAAGAAAAGAAAAGAAAAGAAAAGAAAACTCTTAGCCAAGATTATAAACTATCTGGAGGGGGTTGTACTGCAGGAAGAAAATGATAAATAACTTTCACCTATTAGCCCACTCAGATTCAAAGGAGGTGACTACTTAAGGAATGTGTTGTAAAGTATTTTGAGGCCACTCTCAGGGTTTAGCAGATATATGCAGTTTTCAGTTAGTGACTGCCAGTGGTGAGGGAGAAGAGAGGAGCGGCAAAATACTTCTGTATCATGCTGTTTGTTGTGATTATAATAAAATGGTGTAATGTATTTCTTTTACATTACATGGTGCTTAGCAAAGTTATTTTTGGATTTTTTTTATCTCAATATTGAGATGTCCTAAACAGTTGTTTATTGCACCTAACTTACAATGAAATAAACTCTAGTTCTTCTATCTCTAGAAGTTTACGATTCTACAGTAGCCATCTAGACTAATGTTATCTTAAGTATGTAGGAATATTTCTTTCATTTTTAACAATAAAATGGTATTATTGTATTTTATTTATTTTATAAACACAGATTCTGATTTTGCTGCTCATGTTTCAAAATTATTTTATAAACATATAAATGTTGTTTAGCTTCTTAAAAATTCCAAACTCAAGGGGTGTCTGGGTGGCTCAGTCAGGTAAGCATCTGCTGTCAGCTCAGGCCATGATCCTGGGGTCCTGGGATCGAGGCCCACATCAGGCTCTCTGTTCAGCTGGGAGTCTGCCCCCTTTCCCTCTGCTGCTCTCTGTCTCTCTCTCTATCAAGTAAGTAAAAACTAAAATCTTTAAAAAAAGTTCCTAATGCACTACGACTTTTAAAAATTAATTTTTTAAACCATAAACTCCTAAAAATTAGAATTCTAAGTATGTTAGCTATATTCCAAAATTACATGATTACTAAAATTTCTTTAGAACTTTCCAACTTTGTTATAAAAACATGTAAGTATACCTAGAAGAGTCTAAATTCAATTTGTTCTGTTCATAGCAAATAAATTTTACTCTTCCTGTCTCAGAGGGTTTATAGCCAATATTTCAGTTGAAATGTTTCAATTATTGTTTTAAATTTGGGAGCATTAATTTAAAAGTTGAATTTTTCACTTATAAATGATTAAAGATTAAAGGCTGAAAATAAAAACAGAATTGTGTTAGAAATAATATTATAAAAGGAATATAAAAGAGTTATATAGCCAAGTAAAAACCACACCCTTCATTGTTGCTTACACCTAAAATGATAAGCAGACTCATAGAGCAATAAATAGACTTTGTCTTAACTCTAAGGTCAAGAACTTCTTAGCCTCAGGCAGGGATTTTGTACATTCAACAAACTTTTTTCACAGTCAATGCAAATTTCAATTGCATTAACAATGCAATTTTTAATTGTATAATGAAAATTTACTTGATTACTATTAATTAACTTGCCAGAGAACAAGGTTCCCTGTGAATCTTAAAAAAAAGAAGAAAAAAAAATCCAAGTTTCTAATGTTTCTTGTATACGTGATAGGTAGCATTCTTTTCATATTGCAATTTTAAATTAATGTTTAAAGCCTAATGAGCCACAGAAATCCTGTTTTTGGTCATGTTATGAATATCTAAGTTCTCTAGAATCTCATACGGCAGACCTGAAGTTCTTTATCTGATCCTTAAGTTCTTTCATGACAGATTTTCCATGTTAAGACTTTCGTACTATCAACACTTGAAGAGAAAATGAGAAGTATAAATTAAGGTATTATTTTCTATTGATTAAAAGAACCAACTATCGAAGTATTATCTATTTGTTAGAAAATGAATCATGTTTTATTTTGTATCATTTTATAATAAAAACTTTCACTATAAAGCATAATGTGATTATAAACCTGGAAGGGGCATTTTATAGGGGTTCTGAACCTAAAGTCCATAAGTGTCTGGGCTTCAGGGCATCTGTGAAACTCCTGAAATTATATGATATTTTATGTTGATGAATATGTTTCTCTTTAGAGGATCCAGACAGAGAAGGAAAGACAATGCTGAAGGATGACTCAAAGGTCTGTGGCCCAAGAAACAGAAAGAAAGGAATATGTCATCAACTAGAAAAGGATGATTTCAAATGATCTAGGAACTTCAAATGGGGCTGAGATTGTGAGGGTCAAGCTTTCAGTTTTGTATGGGTTAACTCTGAGATGTCTATTAGGTAAATTAAGCCAACCTGAACCAAATGGACACAGGATAGCAAGACAAGTAAAACAAGCAAGCAGAAAAATGTTCTGGTAAGTGTACAGGTAAGTAACAATGCTATAAGGATATAGTACAAAAATCCTAGGACACATTTCTCCTGAGGGCCATTTCCAGTTTTGTGCAAAAATCTGATTTTCCTCCCAAGTCCACTGAAAGGCAAAGATACCAGTTTTGCCTTTGAGAAGAAAAACCATTTTCTTTCCATATGTATTTGTTGTTGTTGTACCAGTGATATATAGCTATTAAGTATGGTTATAAATATTCAAACTATTAATGGTTGTGTTACACATTATAAATAGCTTTATGAGCTCACCAAACCCTGTAAGTGATATACTCTAGTTCCCCAAGGAACTGTGGATAAAGTCACTGTCACGGTGTGGGACATAATATGCATTTACCAGTGACAAATGGGAGCCACGTCAGTAACAGATACTATGTTGAATTTATTTTAGTCAGTAAAATTGGTGGCAAAGACAGTATATTGTGTAAACTGACCTCATCTAACTGATAGTACACTAAGACTGAGAAAAAAAGTTCAAATTCTTATGGAATTAACTTTACACCAGAGTAACAAAATACCAGTTTTTCAAATCCTATAATTAATGTAAAGAATGTATCAGTGGTGTTGGTTATTCAAGAATCCTACATACTGCATTCTGAATTTTTCTACTCTTATTTCTTTCTCGTTTTTCTGCCCTCATTTTTCCCTTCTCTTTTCTCTGGGGGCATTTCTCCTGCTTATATTTAGGATCACTACTACAGGATAAAATTAATGAGTCATCTAGGTAGACAGCAATAGCAGAAGGTGCAGAAGGGCAGATGGGCCAATATGACAGAGGTCCAGCTCCCTGGGCACAAGCTGTGCGGCCTTTCATGGGTTGATTACTTAATTTCTATGAGTCTTGATTGTGTTACACATATCCATTACTCTAAGTCTTAGCTTCCTCATATGTAAAATAGAAATAAAACAGTTGTTGAGAATCTCAGTTGTTGTAAAATTAAATGAACAAATGTACAGAGTTGCTGCGTGTAAAACAGTATATCCGTATAGTTACTGTAATAATCGAGATTTTCTAACGGACATAATATATGTAAAAGGACCATAAGCCACTTATATTATTTGACCTTCACTTATTGAGCTGACTATATGTCAGGCTCCTCCCTGGGTACTTATGGTGCCTTATCTGTAATCCTCACAGCAACCCTGAAAAGCATCAGTTCTCCATTCTGTAAGGCACTGAAACTGGTATTCAGGAAGGGAAGTGCTCAAAGTCACACACATGGAAAGTGACAAAGCCAGACGTTGTCCCCAGGCCAACTCTGCCAAATTCCAAACCCTGTACCCATTCCCTCATCCACAAAGACAGTGAAGAGGTGACCAGGGTGAGGCCCCTGCCAGAGCAGCGCGGACTCTACCGTCCGGTGCCCCAGGCAAATCCAGGGAATGTGTTTAAGCTCAGTGTTCTCATCCATAAAATTATACTAGCTGATCTTTAGGAACCCAGGAAAAGTAATTTCCCAGAAGAAGTGAAGATTCTGGGATCTGCATGTTTTTCACAGCGTGGTTTGTTTTTGCAAAGTCAGCTACCTAATTAAATCTTTTGCTGTTCTCAGATTATTCTCATGCAAATACTGACGTCAACACAGAGAAGGAATTTCCTTAGGTCTACAAAGGCAAGAGAAAGCTGTCTAGAATACATAAACTCTGTGTTTGCTCTTTCATTTTGTTCACTATCTGCCTTAAATCTTCACCCAAAAGAATGAAATTACATGCTGCAACAAAGAGCGCAATATATTTTCAGGTACTTATATTTATTTCAGGTATTTTTTTAAGAATAGTAACTATTTGGAATAATAAGGAATTATTTTCAAGTTATAATTTGCTCATTTCTCTATTAAATGTGGATAAATACACTGGATTTAACTCTTAAGAACATGACTGTCCTCTGGGTTTTAAGGAGATGAAAAAAAAATTATGGTTCTTACCTCCTTAATTATTCTGTATATCTCGGCTTAGAGTCAATATATCTAGATAATATCAAACCTCTTTCAGCCAATCTTAGCCTATCCCTATTAAACAGAAAAGTTGTCTTATATTACCTAAATGCCATATTACAAAATTCTTGCCATTTTTTATTAATGCAAAGCCACTTATTAGATTTTATGAAGAAACAGGGATAAATTCATTAAAACTCCAGCCCTCAGATATTCTTAAAAAGAGATCAATAATACTTTTGGAAATGAAATATGATATTCAGAATTGAGGATGGCTAAGGAGACTCTAGCACAGATTATTTTTATGAGTATTTTTAATATGTAAAATTAAAATGGAAGTTGAGGTGAGAAGTTTTAATTCTTTTTGATCAAAAATGAAAAATGAATACAAATTAAACTCTAAATAAATAAATCAATATAATTCTCTGATCCCTGCTGCATCTTCATAACTTATAAAATTTCTGCCGATTTTGTGATATAGTTGTAATTTCATAAGAACTCTCACATTAACTAAATTAGTACACTGCATTTGAAGTAACACATGAGATTCTGTACAATAAAACATTATATTGATTGACTGTGATACTTACCAAGGCTTAACACTTATTTAGCACTTTACATCCTCAAAGCACTTTACAAACATTAACTAATTAATCAGCATGTCACTGTGATGTCAGGAGGGTGGTAGAATTCCCATTTCTGAGATGAAGGAATTAAATAAAGTGGCTTATGGCAATGAAAGACCTTAAAAAGTCTAAATATCAATACCTCAGGAAAGTTTCAACTAAATTACTAGAGCAGTGAATTGACTATGTGTATATGATCTAAAGAAAGCTATGAAAGTTAATCTCCTATTACAATCTGAGCCACTTTTCAGCTATGGTGCTTAGAAGAATAGATAGCCATTGCCAGCAATCTAGATTTCCTTACTAAGTTTACTATTCCCAAGAGCTGTTATGTAATTAATTCTGCCTAGTATTTTACAATTTAAAAATATATCTTTTCATAATTAAAAACTCCCTGTGAACTAAAAAGAAAATGTTCAGGATTTCCAATTTCTCATCATTAATCATGTTTGAGAAAAAAACATCAACTACTAGAAATGTTTTTCTTTTAATCACTTAAAAACAACATTAACTAAGAAGTTTAGGTTATTCCCAAGTCAGAATGATTATTTTTTAAAATACTGATTTTCAAAAATACTATCTTAAAGAATGTTATGCAGAAATGTCACTATTTCAATTTTAAGATTTTTATTTGTCACATGATACAGTACTACTGATCCTACTTAAATTAAAATTCATGCTATGCGGACTCTAAAAGTATACAAATGTTTCGTTGAAGTACACCACAGGTACTGAAAGCAATACAAATCATACAGTCCAACAAATTTTTATAAAGTAAGCACAATTGGGTAACCACCATAACTATCAAAGAACAAAACTTCAGACATCCCCCCAAGCCCCCTACCCTATTCACTGCCTTCCAAAAGTAATCTCTACAATGACTCCTACCACCATCAATACTTTGAGTGCTCTTGAACTTTACATGAATGTAATTATGCAGTTATGTACTATTTCTTACTATTTTATAACTGTTTTTTCCCAATATTTTTTGCAAGAATCATCCATGTTATTACAGGAGGCAGTATTTATTCATTTTCATTGTCTTGTAGTATTACATGACAGTGTATACGTGTGTGCCTGTATGTCTATAACATACCACAATTGATTGATTGATGATTCTACTGTTGAATTTTGTTCCAGGTCAAAGCTATTACATAGTGCTACTATGAACATTTTTATATGTGTGTTTTGGTGCATGTATTTATAAATTTCTATTTAAATCTAGGAGCAGAATTTCTGGATTATGGAAAATGCCAAACAATTTTTCAAAATTTTCATTCCATTTCATATTCCCACCAGTAGTATATGAGAATTCCCTGCTTCACAGTCTCTCCAAACTTTTGGAAATAAAACTTTATTAGAACACAGGCATACACATACTTTACTACTGCCTACGTCTGATTATATGCTACAAATACAGTGTTAAATAGTTATGACAGAGATCATATGGCCCATTTCATGGCTGCCATGACAAACTACCACAAACTGAATCACTTAAAACAGCATAAATTTATTCTGTCATAGTTCTGGAAGCAAGAAGTCTGGAATCAAAATGTTGACAGAGCTGTACTCCCTCTGGAGGCTCTAGGGGTGAATTTTTGGCATTCCTTAGCTTCCTTGGTTTGTGGCCACATTTCAATCTCTGTGTCCTTCTCCTCTAGTATGTCTGTTCTCTTCTATGTGTCTTTTAAAATACTTACTGTATTTAGATTCACCTGGATAATCCAGAGTGGTCTCATTTTAAGATCTTTAATTATATCTGAAAAACACCCTTTTCCATGTCAGGTAATATTCACAAGTTTCACAAATTTGATATGGATATCTTTTGAGGGGGTATTTTTCAGTTACCACGGCCGATAATATTTACTATCTGGCCCTTTACAGCAGAAATTTATGTATCCCTGTATTAATGCATCTTTTTTTATGTTTATTGGCCACTTGGATGGTTTCTTTTATGAAGGTCCTGTTCAAGTCTTCGCACATTTTTCTACACACACACACACAAATATAGCAAAATCTTCTCTCATTTTGTGGCCCAAGGCTTGCCTTTTTAACCTCTAATGTGTGTATTTTGATAAACAGAAGTTCTTTATTTTCATGTAGTCCAATTTACTGTCATTTATTTTATGGTTAGTATTTTTTATGTCTTAAGAAATATTTGCCTACCTGAGGTCAAGAAAAGTGTTATTTTTTCTTGAAAATTTACTGCCTTACCTTTTATATTTAATTTTATGTTTTTTATATTTAATTTTAAAGTCAAAAATTATTTTTGTGTGACATGATTTAAAAATCATGATCAATTTTTCATATAGATATTCAATTAACCTAGCACCATTTATTTAATAGAACATCCTTTTCTCGTATCACTGAAATTAACTTCATCAAAATCAAGTGACCATGTGGTAAATGTTTATTATGGACTCTATTTTCTGCATCATTTGTCTGTTTGTTTCTTTTTTTTTAAGATTTATTTATTTACTTTAGGGAGAGAAAGAGCAGAGGGGGGTACCACAGAGGGTGAGGGGGAGAGAAAATCTCAAGGAATCTCAAGCAGACTCCCCACTGAGCATGGAGCCCTATACAAGAGGCTCAATCTCATGACCCTAAGATCATGACCTGTGCTAAAATCAAGAGTCAGATGCTTAAATGACTGAGCCACCCAGGCACCTCTGTCTGTCTTTGTGCAATATCAGACTTTTTAAATTACTGTAGCTCTATAATATATAACATATAATATAAAATACATAACATAATCTTGGCAGTGCAAATCTCCCAGCTTTATTTTTATAATTCAAGATTTCTTTGGTAATTCTTGGCCCTTTGAACGTTCCATGCAGCTTTTATAATGAGTATGTCAATTTACACACACACACAAACTTCTAGTTATTTTTTTAATTAAAATTGTTTTGAATGTATAGGTCAATTTTTATCATATAGAGTCCTTCAATTCATGAACATGATGTGTTCATTTTATGTTTATTTAAATATTCTTTAATTTTTCTCAATAATATTTGTAGTTTTCTGTATAAAGGTCTTGCACACTTCTTGTTAGATTTATTCCTAGGAATTTTTTTGATGCTTTGAAAATAGTATATTTCATTTTCTAATTGTTGCCAATATATAAAAATAAAATTTACTAAAATTTACAATGCACCTTTGTATATTGACCTTGAAATCTGTCAACTTGCTAAAACAGATACTCTCCTGAAGTCACCACACATTTTGGGAAAAAAAATCTATATATAAATATACAGATATATACACATACATCAATACACACAACACACACGCATATATACTGGTCCTCATCTAGACAACTGCAATCCAAATCAAAACATTTCCAAAGGTAAATTAAGATTTCAGTGACTGCTTTCTTGTGCAACCATTAAGTAGTCTCAGTTTTTGGGCTTTGAATGGACTGCTAACTCAGGGTACCAGCCAAATGAGCCCTAAGAGAGGTATTTAACCACCAGTACCACTGCAAAATGGATGCTGTCATCAACTCAGATGCAAGGTTTTTTTCAAATATCCTCTTTTGTAGGTTCATACTACTGGTCAGTTGGTTCCATATCCTAGCCAAATGCAGAACAAGAAGACAAAAGCAGTATTAACAGAATTTGGTTATTTTATTATACAACTAGAGAAGTCATCTAGGTTCGAACTTTATTCTAAATTTTCGGGGCTTCATAATTGATTGTTTTTTCAGTCTTGTATATGTTTGACACCTTGAGAAATAGGGACTTCAAGGAAGAGGAAATGCAGATGGAGTACATGCAAACATTTGAAAGGTGTTCTGGCTCATTAGTATTTAAAGAAATAAAAAAATCACATTATCATAAGATGGACAGAAATTAAGAATGATAATCAGGGATGATGAAGGTATAAGGAAATGGCTCTTCTTACAAACTCTTCTTACAAACTCTTTTATGATCCTAAAAAAAAAAAGCAGACTCCCCGCCGAGCAGGGAGCCCGATGCGGGACTCGATCCCGGGACTCCAGGATCATGACCTGAGCCGAAGGCAGTCGCTTAACCAACTGAGCCACCCAGGCGCCCTAGGGATTGGGATTTTAAGAACAGTGGGCAGAAGAGGCTATTCTCTTACTACTTTATTTAGTTTTGTCTTAGGATTATGGGTAATTTTTATTTGTTTTTTTATTAAATAATATTTTTAAGAAATTTTAGGATAATTGGATATTCCTCTAGACTACACCATTATCTTTATAAGTTTGTTATCTGGGGGGTGCCTGGGTAGCTCAGTGGGTTATACTTCTGCCTTTGGCTCAGGTCATGATCCCAGGTTCCTGGGATCAAGTCCCGTGCAGGACTCCCTGCTCAGCAGGGAGCCTGCTTCTCCCTGTGCCTGCCACTCCCCCTACTTTGTGCTTTGTCTCCCTCTCTCTCTCTCTCTCTGACAAATAAAATCTTAAGATTTTATATACATATAAAATTATTTGGTCAAAAAATTTCTAAATAATCACACTGATTAATATTGCCTTTTATAAATGATAGAGGAAAAACAATCTGATGGTTAATCAAGAAAGTATAATTTGGGAATCTAAAAGCTAGCTGATACTTAGAAGCACCTCAAACTAAAATTTGTAGTAGGATGGGAAAACAGACCACTACTCTATTCAACTCACTAGAGTATTTCCCACATAAACCACATTTCAAAGACCATCTTGGTTTTATTATAATTTCTCACTTCCCACAGTAATAAGTTTTTAATTGCATTTTAGTCATATATCAATATGATGATAAAGGGCCAGGTTGTCATGGAGCAAATATACCCCAGAGGACTAACTCTGAAAGGCAGGGAATGTTGACATAGCCTTATTTCTGTGAATATCATGTCTATGTCAGTCCTGAATTTTGCAAAATTGAGCTCTAAAAGTCCTGTAAAAGCACTTGTTAAAAATCATTCATGTAATAGTTATGCTAAAATTTCTGTTCCTTTGATTTTCCAAATACCAAATAGCTTTTTCAATACCAAGGAATTTTAGTGATTTTTCAAACTCTATTATTTGTTTTAAATGTAAATATTTTAAACACATATACTGGGGCATATCCCATACCGGGGTGGGGGGGGGGGGGGGGAGGAAGGAGGGAAGAAGGAAGGGAGGACAAACAGATAAATTCACTGGAGCATAGCTCATCTGAAAATTTTCAGCTTCTTACTTTGCTCTCCCACATCCTCAGATATAAAATTGAGTTCTGAGATTTTAAATTTTTTTAATAAAAAAATAATTGTATCTTTTCAAATCAGTATTATGTTTTGCATCCCTGTGTTCACTGCAGCAGTATTTACAATAGCCAAGATATAGAAACAACCCAAGCGTTCATCAACAGGGGAATGGATAAAGAAGATGTGATATAGATATATAGATATATGCAATGGAATATTACTTAGCCATAAGAAAGGAAGAAATCTTGCCATTTGCAACACTATGGATGACTAGAGGGTATTAAGCTAAGTACAATGAGTTAGAGAAAGACGAATACCATATGATTTCACTGCTACATGGAATCTAAAATAAATAAATAAAAATAAACAAAAAGCAGAAACAGACCCATAAATACAGAGAAGAAACTGACAGTTGCCAGAGAGGAGTAGGGTAGAGGAATGGGCAAAATGGGTGAAGGAGGGTGGGAGATACAGGCTGCCAGTTGTGGAATGAATAAGTCATGGGGATAAAAAAAAATACAGCATAAGGAACAAAGTATTATATTAGAGTTCTATGGTGACAGACGGTAGCCACATTTGTGGTGAGCACAGCATAATGTATAGACTTGTCAAATCACTGTTATACATCTAAAACTAATGTAACATTGTGTGTCAAGTATACTTTAATTAAAATAATAACTAAGGTATACTCTAAATTCTGCTCAATAGCTATTCTTTAGTATTAGATTCTAAGAGAAATTCTGAAAAAAATTCTTACAAACGTGTTGGGATGAACAGATTCCATAACTTAGAAAAATAAATCACTAGATATTTTGACGAAGGAAAACGGGAGTTTTTTTGGTTTTGTTTTGTTTTGTTTTGTTTTATGAAATGTCAGGAGGTTGTGTTTGTGTTAATGAGAAACATTATCTTACCAAAGAATCCTGGTATCCTCATTTCCATTTATATAGGAAATTGATTAATACTTAACTAATTGGCACATGCAAATGAGGATTAACTGAATTCACTTTTCTTCACAATTCAACGACTGTAATTTAGATCCTTACTTAGATTTAAATCTTTTATTATTTTTGAAGGTAATCATCTTCCTGTTGTTAGAAATAAAATATCAAAGCACCATACTAATTATAGCTTATTTGTGTCTCACAAATTAGCTAATTAACATTACTGAAAAGTAAATGTACAGTGAGCAAAGTTTAAACTCCTGAATTGGAGTCAATCCTTTTATACAATGTAGTGATGAGATATATGCTATTGAATGCCATTTGGTCAGATATACTTTGGAACTAATAACTATACTTATTCCGTTTTACTTCAAAAGAATAGCTTTTCTGATGTTTCAATGCAATTACATTTGTGAACTTTTTGCAATTAGGTCTCCTAGAAAGATAAGAGACACGAGGAGGTGGGAAAACAGAAAGATGTGCATGGCTAGGAAACCAATTTTTTAAGTAAAATCTCAAAAGGTTTACAGTATGCACGATTTGCTTGGGGGAAACGCTATAAAATCTGTATTCATAGCTTTGGGCTAGCTGACTAGTATATTTTGAAACCTAAGTTTCTGACAATAATTCCTTAGGTTCAGGGCAAGAATTTTGTTTAGCAGTTTATAAAGAGAGAAATGGCTAAAAACCTATAATTTCTGAGAGGTCTAACTCTAATTCATTCAGATGCAAATTTAATATAAGGTAGGATTATCCTATAAAATCAGAGACATGTTTTGAGGAACAACCCTTAGTCAACAGTGATATAGTCTTTATCAGAAGTATTGGGAACAGGACTTGCCCTTGGCTGTTTGCATATCAAATATTTATTGAGTAGCTACTATGTGTCAGGGACTATACTACAATCTCAATACAGAAGAGTAAAAAAGAATGGCAAGACTATCATCTCAAAAAGAACATATGGGTACAGGAGACAGAACAAATATATAAACAGAAAAATAAGTTAATTGCATGCCATGACAAGTACCATAAACAAACAACAACAACAACAAATTGAGAGCTGGGATAGCACTAAAGTCAAAAGCTTGATAAATAGAAAGATCTGGTCATGGAAGAAATATACAAAAGGTCATTTCAGGCAGATGTTCCAAGATGCTGAAGAGCCTCAAGTGACCAAGGAGCTGAAAGAAGATCATTATGCTTGGAGATAGTGAATAGTGAGTATGAGAGAGTGTGTTAAAATAAAACTCTAGAAATGGAGGCTGGGCCAGGTCACACCAGGCCTTGCAGACCTTGGTGAGAAGCTGATTTTATTTTAAATTCAACAGGAAGACACTGAAAATCTTTAATCTAAGGAATGATACAAACCCCATTCACATCTATCCTTGACTAGACTGTGGAAAAACAAGAGTGGAAGTTGGCAGACATATAAAGAGAGAATTCTATAATGTAATGTAGGTAAAAGATGTCAATATTCTTGTCTTGTGGCAGTTGTGAAGACAAAGAATGGATTCAAGAGGTAGAGTCAGCAGAAATCCCCAATGGATTAGAAATAGGGGTGACCTATAAGAAGTATCATACATAAGTAGCATAAACAGCTGGGTAAACCATGATTTACCCAGTCCTAATCAGGGACACCAAAAAGCCTTCAGAGTGGGAAATCAAGCAGTCTTGGCCAATCCATGAGTATTACCTAATCCTAATTCCCACAGGCAGGAAGCTGAAGCTAATGTGGGGTACCAAAATGTACCACACTATAATATGTCTCTTTGGCATAAGGATTATTTTGAGCTAAAGGCCACTGAGAACCATCAGAGGCTGGAAAAGCTCTAAAAATAGGGCATAAGTGCTACCTTGGTAAAGGAAATTTGTTCGTAAAGGTGTCTCTCTCTCCAGCACAAGAAAGAGGTAGGACTTCTAACAACTCCGATCAATAAAGAAGGCACTGACTTAAATCTACACAGCAAACCTTATTAAAAAATCCTTGTTTACCATACTTTTCCTGGACACGTTCTCAAAACTTGCCTTCCTATCCCAGAAGCCCCATGCCCCTTTTATTTTAGCCTAAAATGGTATTTAAGCCTAAATCTAATCATCGCTTTGAGTTACTCATCTCTAGGTACTCCCAAGTACATGCACATGTTAACAAATTTGTATTTGTTTTTCTCTTGTTATCTATCTTTGCCCTAATTTATAAGGCCTCAGCTGGAGAACCTAAGATAGGTAGAGGAAGAGATTTTTTTTTTTTTCCTCCACTTACACTACTGTTATTCTGTTTGGTCAGAAATAGAATGAGTGGAGCAAGAAATGAGGGCAGGGTTAAGGAGAGATGGGGACCTTGGTGGAGGCACATGTGGGAAGTGCTTGGAAAGGGGAAAGGCTGGGCAGACAAGGCAAAGGGCATATGAAACCAGACATTCAAGACTATGCCCTGGCTCTAGCATACTCCATCAGGAAGACAATGTGACAAAAGTCTGATATTTACCTTAGTGTACCATAGGCCAGGCTGTATCTAAAGGATACACGCTTCAGAGATCCAGTCCTACTGAAATTCTAAACGGTGCTCCAGATTTTCTTTTGGGGGAATACAAAGGTCTTGAAATATTTAAGTTACTCCAACTTTGCATGATGTAGCCCTACGCCACATCTGAACTCTCAGAATCCCGGAAGTAGCTCTCTCTCGCAAGCCAAATGTCTTGGCGAGTTAGACACGGCTCACTCTAGGCAACCCCAGCAGGGTCTTCTAGTCAGAGAACAACACAAAGTTGTCATGTAGGCAGTTTGTTTTGGGAGACCTCATCTTTCACATCTGTCTTTTCTCACTTACTAGTCTTCTCCCCCTTCACAAGGCATCCATTTGGCTGCCTCCAGTAAAGATCGTCTCCCTATTTTCCATCATCCAACTGGATAGTGCATCAAACTCCTCATTTACCCTTTCTCTCTCCCCTATAAAAATGTATGCATCCACTGTCCATCCCTTCATAGCTTTTCTAGATAATCAAATAAACTAATCTGTGTTCAAGCTCACAATAGCTTAAATCAGAGAAAGCATTAGTAGCAGCATTCTAGAGAAATCTGGTTTAACCAAAATGTTCAGGGCTAATTCTGGGAACAACAGCTCCTTGTAGTGGAAAACAAGCCCTCTACAGCCTTAAAATTAGACCAAATAAAGGATTGCCTCAGCCTGCTTTACAATGAGCTTCAGGTCTTGGAAGCTGGCTTCCTAAATTATGAAATGCTTATTCTAAGAAAGAAGATTTGCCTCAAATAAAGAAAAGGGCTTCAAATCATCATGTGAATATGGAGGGGGAAAAAATTATTACTGGAAAGGGAACAAAACCTTTCGTCTTTGACCCAGTGTCCCACCAAGTGGAAAACATTTACTTTGAGATTCCACACACAGGTCAACATACCACAGAAGCCAAGAGTGGTTTTTAAAAACAATAACACTAACCATAAGCCACCCAAGAATCAGAGACACTTTTATATAGACCAGTTTCTTCCTTTACATACTCATTTTCAAGGCCACATGGGTTGAGGAAAAATTGTGCATCCTGCTTAAGTGGTTTTCAGTGTGTATGTGAATGTGTTTTAGTCCTGACATATTTTCCTTTCAGTAAGGGTAAAAAAAAAAAAAAAAATGTTAAGGAAAAGAAAAGTTTTGCTGCAATTTAAATGTATAATGGAAATTTTCCACCACCTTCAAGCCTTTAGATAGAATG
Source organism: Neomonachus schauinslandi (assembly GCF_002201575.2). Taxonomy (NCBI): domain Eukaryota; kingdom Metazoa; phylum Chordata; class Mammalia; order Carnivora; family Phocidae; genus Neomonachus; species Neomonachus schauinslandi. The sequence continues at coordinate 39,625,087 of NC_058403.1, read as the reverse complement.
CTTATGGAGCAAGTTTTATTTTGGCATTTGCATTTTAAATCCTATTACCTACTGAACAGTATATAAAACACCCCAATATGAAAGATCAATTATGTACCTTACCTTTAATACTTGACTGCTTCTTAGCCAATGCTAAGAATGCTAAAATGGCATTCATTTTTTTCCAATCTTTGACTCCAAGAAGACTTCCCTGACCACCATAAGTCATCTGTTTTTGTTGCATTGCATCAATATGTAGCCTTATTTTCCAGTTGTTTGATTCTTTACATGCCCCAAGTCAACTTCTCATTCAATCTTTTACCTCTTTTATAGATTTTAACATAGTAACATGAAAAAATCTAATGAATGAACAAGCACATGTATGAAAAAAAATGAACGATAAATAAATGAACCAAGTCCATTTACTTCCATAAATTCAGAGAGTTTTTTATATGAATGTCATCCTTTGATTTAAGAACCACGTCATATGAAGGTAGAAATAAAATATCATAAGAAGAGTAAGTGACAGAATCAGTTTTTGCTGGGATCATCAGTTAATAACTCCTCTAGGTACATATTAAATCATTTGAAAAGTTTTTTGAGACTAGTAAGATACCTTTTGGTACAATGACCTACTCATTTACTAAATAATATCCTGTATGTGTGAAAAACCATGTAATTTGACTCTTTTATAATCAGAAGGCAGTTACGTCTCTGGAGAGTAAAAACTGCCTTTCAGAACTATGGTAATCAGCAAAGAACTGCTTTTCCAATTTTGCAGATTTATAAGAGAAAAAGATTATCTTTTATAAAAATATCAATAATGCTAAATGAACTTGTGTAGTTGGTACATTCAATGAAGCCTCCTTATTAATTCTCATTTTAATAACATGCTACCTTTGAAGGAGATATCAATAATTCCCTAATATTTTAAGTGATGTAAGCTGCATGTAATAAATTCTAGAATATTATTGGTATTAGTCTATTCAAAAAAGCATTATCTCATTTAATTCCCACAATAGGGGCTCCTGGGTGGTGCAATCAGCTAAGCCTCGGACTCCTAATTGCAGCTCAGGTTGTGATCTCAGGGTTGTGAGATCAAGCCTTGCACGGGGCTCCGTGCTCAGCTCAGCGCAGAGTCTCCTAAAGTTTCTCTATCCCTCTACTACCCCCACCAAATAAATAAATCTTTAAAAATAAAATTTTAAAAAACAAAAAAAATTCTCACAATAAACCTAATATGAAGGTATTATAATTATCCCTAACATACACATGGGGAGAGTGAAGCATAGGGAGGAAAATTAACCAAAGCTAAGTGAGGTTAGAGCTGAAATTTGACCCCAGTTTTGTTCAACTTCTGAACTTAAGCTTTTAGTCATTATGATATGTTCCTCTTCATCATGTATAGGCAGAGAATGTAAGCTCTAGGAGGGCAAATCTACTTATCTGTTTGGTACACTGATATCACAAGTGTTTAGTTCAATGGTGTCTCACATAGTGGGATAAGATGATAGATGATAGATAGATATATACATACATACACAGATACATAGATAGGTGATAGACGATAGATAGATAGATGATAGATAGATTGATAGTCACATATATATGATTAAAGGCATTTAAAGTAACAGAGGTACAGAAGAGCCTTCTTGGCCAGTTTATCTATGAATGCAGGAGGTCTGTTTCAGCAGGCCTCGAAGAATGTGCTAGATTTGAATGGGCAGAAAGCAGAAGAGGCTGTTTTAAACAAGAGGAAAATAATTTTAAGTTTCAGGAGAAGAAAACAGATAAAATTGGGTAAGTATTGCTAGGAAGATAGACTACAGACAACAGGAGAAAAATAATATTAGGGTCATCAAGGGCTGTTGATGAAAGAACTCCAAGGTCAAATAAATGAGTTAGTACTTTTTGAGAGAAGCTTTAAGACACATTAGGTTCTTTTTTTTTTTTTTTTTTTTAGTAAGAGAGAGAAAGTGCGCTGTACACATGAGCAGGGGGTGGGGCGGGGGGCAAAGGGAGGGAGAGAGAGAGGATCCTAAGTAGGCTCCATGCCAGGCACTGAGCCTGATGCAGAGCTCGATTCCATGACTGAGATCATGACCTAAGCCAAAATCAAGAGTCAGACACTTAACCAACTGAGCCACCCAGGCACCCCAAGACATGTTAGGTTCTTAATCATGGGAACAGCATGATGAAAGTGATATTTGTCAGCAGTATTCACTTCTCATCTTTCCTCTCCATCTAAATTGTACCTTTTTTTCAAGGCAAAAACAAGACTACTTAGAGGTTATTGCAAGAGTTGTTGTGAAGACAAAAATTTCCAAGAAACCAACAGCCAATAAAAATCTGAATTTAATTATATGAGGAAAAATCAAAACTTGTGTAAAACAAAAATAAATGTTACAACTGGCACACAGTAATATAGAAAAACTCACTAATGAAAAAGCACATTTTTTTTAGGCAATAAAACTTAGGCAATACTTATGTGGTGGAAAATCCCAACCTATATCCACTCTGCCAGTATTATTAGATAGTTTTAATTATCAAGACCCCAGAGATTTCCCTCATGTAAGGAAAATATTACTTAAAGATATAGGATATCAACTTTCACCTTATATATTATAATATATAGATGTTATTTTCATAGGTTTTCATCATGGGAGAAAATCCTTTCAAACAAATTACTTTCCAGTTTAGAGTATTTTTCTCTACATCGGGGGCCAACTCAATAATTCTGAATGCTTTGAGAAGTGAAGCACAGGAAATTCTTTCATCTTTGAGTTGGCATGTTTCCTCCTCTACACCATAATATTGCACTTAGTATTGGCTGGATAAGCCCAAGCTGCCTGTGCCTCTGCCCTCCACAAACCACAACCATGATCGTATTCACCCTATTTGAAAGGCCAAGTTCAAGTAAAAGGTTCTCAGATCAGGGTCAAAGGCACTAGCAGGTTGGCAAGATTGATTGTGGTGAAACAGAACTGCCCTTTGTAAAATAACAAAGAAGCAAAAATGTCCATTTACTTCGTGTTTTGGTTTAAAAATAATTTCCTATGGTATACCAGTTCCTTATTAAATACCAATAGCAGATTGTAAGTAAATTCACCAAATCAAACATTATTTGAATCCCTTAACTGTTTTCCATATTCTATTTCATTACCAAGTCAATAACCATTGCTTTATTGCATAGTCTCAGAATTTGAAAATCATATATTCCAAAAGTCTTTTGGACCTGAAGATGATTTTTGTCATAACTAATATTTAGATGGAATTATCCCTAGATGGAATATATTCATTCTACTGATTAGTAAAATATTAAAATCCATTTAGGGTTGCATAAGAGTACACACTAGCTTGTACAAATAGTAAGCTTAGTAATTAAAGTACCAGAATGACACCATTAAAAAAAACAGTTTTATATTACATCATAGGGAACTGTACCTTACCTCATAGGATATAATTACTTATACATTTTTTATATATTATTTATTTTCAAAAATACTTATACTTATTTCAGAAACATGAATAAAAATAGAAATTCCATTGCCCATGTTAAATGGATCAGTTATAAGTTCAGGATATGCTAGAAATAAAAACATTGTAGGGGCACCTGGGTGGTTCAGTTGGTTGAGCATCTGACTCTTGGTTTTGGCTCAGGTCATGATCTCATGATCTCATGATCTCACGAGTAGTGAGATAGAGCCCCACATGGGGCTCTGTGCTCAGCAGGGAGTCTTCTTGAAGATTCTCTCCCTCTGCCTCTCCCCAAACTCGCACACACACACACACGTGAGCTCTCTCTCTCTAAAATAAGTACATCTTTAAAAAATATTTAAAAATTAAAAAAAATAAAAACATTATAGATAAACAATTGTGGCCTATAATCACTTGAACATTTTGGGGTTTTTTCTTATTCTAATGGAAATTTATACTTAACAATCAAAGATTATTGTAGAATGTATTCTAAAAATAGACTTCCCAACTCAAAAATAATAATTCAGAAACAGAAGTCCTCCTCAGTTTGACAAAAGTGATCACACACATATCCTGTTTCACTTTCAAGTTAGCTACATATTTTATTTAAAGATTAACAAGTCTCACTAGTATTCCTTGGGAGAATCATTAAATAAATGAATCTCAGGTACAGTTGCTAAATCACCTTGGCTATATTGGAGTTGCCCATTAGAAAAGCAGTACATTTGCAAATCGTTATCTGCATATCAGGGCATCTGTCCTTGACATTTCCATAAAAGGCTCTGTTTGCTTTCTGTGTCCACCATATTTCAACATAGGCTTCTGCTATGGCCAGTCCCTTAAGATTTTTGTGGTACTTCAGCTTTAGCTGCCCTTATAGATTATAAGTACCATACAAACTTCATAGAAATATGCACACGAATCTTCTATTACATGCCCTTGAAGAAATCCTGGGATAATTCTAGTGAAAACCACTGCTTTAGCATCTTCAATAAAAACCATCTGAACTAACAGTATGTTGAAAGCTATGAAAGAATATTATTTTTACAAAAAGACTTCTAAACAGTAATACTAGCAAAGAAAATAGAAACAATTTATAATTATTAAGAACTATTTAATATATTTAAAAATAAATAAGACAAGGTTTTCTAGAGGATGGGGTCTATAAAATTTTTAAACTGACAGAAATGGTTGAGTGGATAGAGTGGGGGAAAAACAAGTTAAATTTGCCAATGAGGACAACATTAACAACTTGAAAGAGAAACATTAGTAAGGATTTTTAAAAGATAAAAATCATGGGGCACCTGGGTGACTCAGTGGGTTAAGCATCCAACTCTTGATCTCTCCCTCTCCCTCTGCCCCTCCCCCTGCTCACATGCTGTAAATAAATAAATAAATATATATATATATATATATATATATGTATTTTTTTTTAAAAAGAAAGGCAAAAATCACCAGATCTTTCTTCCTATATATAAGAGGTACCAGTGAATTTATCTACTTAAAGAACCATTATAAATTTGCAAGACAATATAAGTAAAAACTGTTTGGTGATAGAATCAACAGCTCTTCCCTTACATTCCTCCTGGAACCATGAGATACCCAGTTATTGAAGCCAGATCCCCAGAATTCATCCTAGAATCTTTCCCTCTCTCATCCCTGACATTTAATAAATTATCATTTTTTTCTAAATCTCTTCAATCTCTCATATCCCACACCCTCAAAGAATTCCACCAACTACCTATGTATTGGTATTTCTCACTGCCCCGCCTCCTTTTTCTCAACGCACCTCCTTCTTTCTATAGAGTTTAATATTTTTTAAATTTCATATAAGATCCTGTATCTCATATAGAAAGAGCCTAGATGTCCATCAACAAATGAATGGATAAAGAAGATGTGGTGTGTGTATACACACACACACACACACACACACACACACACACACACACAATGGAATATTAGGCAGCCATCAAAAAAATGAAATCTTGCCATTTGCAATGATGTGGATGGAACTAGAGAGTATTATGCTAAGCGAAGTAAGTCAATCAGAGAAGTATCATATGATCTCACTGATATGTGGGATTTGAGAAATAAGACAGAGGATCATAGGGGAAGGGAGGGAAAAATGAAACAAGATGAAACCAGAGAGGGAGACAAACCACAAGAGACTCTTAATCTGAGGAAACAAACTGAGGGTTGCTGGAGTGGAGGGGGGTGGGAGGGATGGGGTGGCTGGGTGATGGACATTGGGGAGGGTATGTGCTATGGTGAGCGCTGTGAATTGTGTAAGACTGATGAATCACAGACCTGTACCCCTGAAACAAATAATACATTATATATTAATTAAAAAAAAAAAACTAAAGAAGGGAAAGAAAAAAAGATGTTGTCTCTCAGAAATCCATATTCTGGGGCACCTGTCTGGCTCATTTGGAAGAGCATGTGACTTTTTTTTTTTAAAGATTTTTTTTTTTAATTTATTTATTTGAGAGAGAGAATGAGAGACAGAGAGCACGAGAGGGAAGAGGGTCAGAGGGAGAAGCAGACTCCCCACTGAGCAGGGAGCCGGATGCGGGACTCGATCCCAGGACTCCAGGATCATGACCTGAGCCGAAGGCAGTCGCTTAACCAACTGAGCCACCCAGGCGCCCAGAGCATGTGACTCTTGATCTCAGGGTCATGAGTACAAGCCCCACTTTGGGTATAGAGATTACTTAAATGAAGAGATGCAAAAACTTTAAAAAAAAAAAAAAAAGAGATCCATATCTTACAGTATAAAGTCTAATCTCTTTGCATTGGTGCCCTACATAGTCTGCCCCTTGCCTAAATCAATCTCACCCTCCATATCCCTTCTTAACACGTTAAGCTTGCAGTGGTCTCCCAAAGACACCAAGCTTTTGTGTGTTTGGAAAAAAAAGAATTTTTTTCTGTCTTTCTTTTTTAACTGTCTAGTAAATCCCTACTGATAAACATGTAGCTCAATTGTCACCTCCTTTTTGAAGCCTCCTGACCCCACCTCATTCCAGACTTCTTGCTCTCTACTCTATCAAAGCATGTATCACTCTGTAAGGACCCGTAAGGTGTTCTTCCCTCACCAGAACCTGAGTGCCTCAAAAGCAGGAATTAGTTCTTATTCAATTTTGTACATGAATGCACAATGTCTGCAATCTGCAATAAGCGTTCTAGAATTGAAGGAGTGAAATCAATGCTGTCCTAGATCCAGTTGCCTCAAGGCAGAGCATGGAATTGGTTTCCATGCAAGGGACTCACTGGGGCAGTGCTCTTGGAGAAACCTGTAGGGCCTTGGAGAAACAGGTCAAGAAAGAACCTGAGCAAAGGTGTGCTTTTAGTTGAGTCCTAGCCTCAGCCTGATCCCATCAGAAGCTCGGGAGCATTAATGGCCTATCATAGTTGTGTCCCTTTAAGCCAACAGGGCAAAACTTTGGGACTTTTGTGTTAGCAATCGGTTGAGCTCTGCCAAGGGTTGAAGGCAGTGATGGTGGGAAATATAACCTCCCTCTCCATCTCCAGACAGCAACTAATGGCAGCCCAGGGGGTAAAAGGAAGTAACTGTGAGCCTCTAGTAGACAACACTTACTGCCTCTGAACCATGCATGCTTACACTTGGGAGGAATCTGGGTAAAACAGCACCAGCTTCTACTATAAACATCACCACAATTACACACATCAGAACTATCACCTTCTCAAAAAAACAGATTATCTAGAGATTTTTTTATTTCATACCTGATTGTTCTTCTATTCTAGTGAATTCATAGCTCCACACCCTGAGGAATTGGCTTTCTTAACCAGACATATCCGCGTGCCTTCTATTACCTGAAATGTATGTAACTACTAACTGTGCAAAGCACACCAAGGACTTTAGTGAGCTACAGTGCAGTTACAGAGTAGCAGTGGTGTGGTAGTTCTTCCAAAGGAAACTTCTAAGCAAATTATATAGGAGAACTCTGTGTTTTGATATCTAGTGCTAACTACGCATCAGTATAATTGAAAAAGACACCACATCCCCAGGAAATACTAAGAATATTTCTTTAGAACATTTACTCTTCCCACTTACCATAGTTACACTTTCTCTTTTATTGGTGGGGGGAATCCTATGTGTTATATCTGAGATTTGTTCCTCATTAGCTTCACCATACATTAAAATAAATAAACGGATGGACACAGAACATGCTAAAAACCTTATAGGGCTAAGTCTGTGTGAGGCTTCATAATGTTTCCTAGACACTGGAAACTAAATAAATGATATATCATCATATGCTGGGCATGTATCTTAGCATAGAAGCATTTTAAAGGTCTGCAGCTCATGAAAACATTATTGTGAATAGACATTTATTAATATTCATGTAACATTTATACATACCAGCCCACACAGACAAACAAAACAAATGGAAATGATCTTTCCAACACATTTTAATATCTTTTCAGAACTAGTGTATTATAGTAAACAACTATTCCAAATATTTTCTAAAATCAATGGTCTGGGGCATCAGAGAGCCCCAGAGTCCCCAAAGAAAATTGTTCTTCTAGATTACAAATCAACAGAGGAATTAAAAAATGAGACAGAAAATTCCTGCTACTACGCATGCCAATTTTAATCACTAGCAATGCAAAGACATGGGCATCAATAAGAAGCTGCTGACCTTTTAAATTTTGATTTTGCACATCTTCTGTTTATTGTACTGGATTCTGACCACACATTCCTCTTAAGATCATCACATATTGATGAAAGGGAATCCGACTTGCTCAAAGCAAATTTGGAGAAATGTTTGTAGAAGTACGAGGGCATTGTGTGGCACGCAGGCAATGGGTATGAAAGGTGCGCGACAAATGTCAATGGCGCTCACGTGTAGCTGACAGCAGACAAGACTGTAGATTAATTCAGGAAGATCTGGCTCCACTCCAAGGATTTTTACAATCCCTAGACTATTTTTAAGAAATTCTCAAAATTGAATCACACATTTAAAATGGAAAAAAACAACTAACTGCATCCAATTCAGGTATGAAACTAGAGATAAGGAAATGCAGGCAGCCCTTTGGCGGTGTGGTTGCAGCAAATAAAAATGGAAAATGTCCAAACCCTCTGACTGTAGAAAAGTCTCAACATTTGCATTTTGTTTCATTTTATTCTTCAGGCAGTATATTAACGCACAGGGGATTCCTATTATAATTTTCTGTAACACTGAATGCTCTAGATTCCAGTTGAACACATAATATATTACTGAAACTTTGTTTCTAATTTTTAACAACTGAGAAAGCGATTATATCCTTCTCCCAAACAATTTTTAAATGATCTTCTATTAAAGCAAATATACAAAAAAGAAGCACTTTAGTAATAAGAACCAAAATCAGGCTGTTTCTACCCAGATGAAATGAGGAGGTGGGTAAAATGCATCAATAAAATTAGTTGGATAATTCCGACAAATAAATTTTAATTTACTGATATTAAGACAAATATCATAGTGGAGTGGATAGAGCTTAGAAAAGGGTTATTTAGGTAAATTAAGTTTCAGACAAATGAAGATTTGATACTTTAAGTTCTGGAACTTTCACTTTAATCAGCTTCTGAAAACATTTCTAAAATACTTTACACTATTCCTTATTATTGTATTTAAAAAAATCAAGTGTACTGATCTTTCCTAAATGGGTTACAATTATTTTACAGTTGTAAAATATTTTCATGTATTAAGGGAATCTCTACATTTGTCTCTAGACTGATCAAATACTGCTGTAGGATTTAGAAGTGGCCAAGACACATGCTCAAAATTACTGAAGTTAAGTATGAGTTTTCTCTTTAGCTACACGTCCCCGGAGCTTGGTATTTCTCTGGTCCATGTTCCTTCCTTCTTTAGACATGGGCAGCTTTTGCAGCCTTTGATCTTTTTCACAGTGGTTATCAGGGCTTCTTATCTCAGCTGCCACTTCTCTTGTCTGTCAGTTTCTTCCCTTCTACCCACATGGTGTTCTTCCTTATTTTCCTTTGTATTTCCTAAAAGTTCTCATGTCTTCACTTTTGTCTCATAAAAACCGACTTTGAAAGCCAGCACCTCTCTCTCTGTCAAATAAATAAATAAAAAACCTTAAAAAAAAAAAAAAATGAAAGCCAGCACCATACACGCAAATGCTGGTGGTTTTTTCTCCTGTAATGTTTGCATTGGTAACTTTTTTGGCAACTTTTGTTGATGTTTATGCTCAGGAGACCTATTTTCAAATTATTTCTGGGTTTTGATTAAGACAGCTGAGAATGCCAAACACCAGAGGGGCTCTGTCTACAGTGACAATTCCTTACCTTTTGTAATACTGTAAATGTGCACTTTCCTCCAAGGGCTTTAAAGTATTTCCCAAATTTTCCCCTAGATAATTAAGTTTCCTCTTGCTTTTTTTTAATAAATGTCTCCATGACACTGATGCTTCGTATCAAAATATAAAAATACGGAAAACTCCTCTCCCTTAATTATACTGCTTGTGTCAGGAGACAATTATTCCTGAGAGACGTTTTGCGGGGGTTTGATATGACTAGGTCAGAAATACCATTTAAATTAACAGGAACTTATTACACATCAGCCACATCCCCAGAACGAAACTAGATGTTGTTTAAAAGCAGGGGAACGATGCAGGGCCATTGTTAGAGATTTTAAGAAATGCCAAAGTAAGATAATTTCCTTAGAAGCAATTTTTGCTTTAAAAAAGTTATATTCCAATGATTGATACTGGCTGATTAATTTATTGATTGAACTTCCAAAATGCTGTCAAAGACAGTCATTAGCTGTTAAAAGAAAATACAGCACTATACTCACATTATTGAGACTAAAATAGCATTCTTATTTAGGAACTATTAAAAGATAACCTGAGGCAGTCATGATCTCAGGGTGGAAGGATCAAGCCCCCAAGTCAGGCTCCGCGCTCAGCAGGGAGTCTGCTTGAAATTCTCTTCCTCTCTTTTGCCCTCTGCCCCTCCCCCACTTCCGCCCGTGCTCTCTCTCTCTCTCTCTCAAATAAATAAATCTTTAAAAAAAAAAAAAAGATAAACTCAGGCATATTAAAAATTTTCAGAGTTTATTTGAGCAAAAATTGATTAGAATTGGGCAGCACCAAAACAGAAGTGGTTAGAAACACTGCCAAAAGGCTCCAGGGAAAAGACTTATACAGAGAAAAGTGTAGAAGCAAAGAAAGGAAATTATTGGATTGGCTATAAAGCCTGGCTGGCTGTTTGTGACTGGTAGTCCTTGGTGTTTTGATTTTATAACCTTGAGGCACTTTCAAGCTTAGATTTTGGTTTGGTTATTTAGGCCACCTCAGTCTATTGGCCTCCCTGTTTAATTAATTTAACAACACTTAAGTATGTTGATACGTTGTTTCGATTCAGCGGTTCATGCCATAAAACCCAATCCTATCTGCTAATTTAAAAGGTCCTTTGAAGCTGGTTTCTCCATACCTGTCTGGGCTGACCTCTATCCCTACGCCCAGAATCACCTTCAGTTATCTCACCCTGACATACTTATTATCACTTGATTTCTCTCTACAACATTTCCCTCCCCTTTGTTATCAATCTCCTACCACCTAATCTCTTAGGCTACCTTTGGCTCTTCAGGTCAAATTAGATGTTATTTCTCCAAGAAATCTTCCAGAGGCCCTCCTCCCCCCGCCCCAAGTCCAGGCCAAAGTCCACAGCATAACCAGCCTTAGGACTGCATTACTATCTTGACTCTCTGTGCAGTTTCTTCATTTCATAGCCTGCACAACCAATCAAAATCGAGACCTTTCCTGAAAGGTTTACTAATGACAATTTACTTAGGAATAGATTTGGTTTCCTTAAAGAAAAAGCCAGGCTAATATTTACGTAAGTTTCTTTCTATTTTATTGTAAAAGTTAATGAAAAAATAGAATTTTGAGCACAGGGCAGAAGCTAACATTTATCAGTGAGGATCTTGCAAGAATAGGAATCAGAAAAAAAGAGGGTAGGGATGTTAGATGGGGAGGGACAAGAGAGATACATGGGAAATACACTAATGAAGCGGCTTTTAACCACATTCTGACTAAATGTAGTGGGAATACATTCCATTTTCAACTGAATCATTTATATGTTAATAAGGTATCCAGAGCAGTGATGTGGCTACCAATGGAATTAATCACATGTTTTCTATTTAATCCAAAGACACTATGGGATATGCAAATATTCAAATGTAATATTAATTGAAGCAAAATAATATGACTTTGTAAAAGTGGTCAACCAGAAATTAATGTTTATATATCCTAAAACTCCATTATTTGGAAAGAATATAGCAATGAGGAGAAAGGCAGAGACTTGATTCTACCACACACTTACGGATTAAAATCTGAGATTCTCTGAAGAAATACCCTGAAAATACAATTGTGTCAAAAATAAATCAGAAAGTTGGAGCCTATAAAAAAGAAAAGTGAATATGATTTCCTACTAATGACTTATTAAATATGTAAATGAGGCTGACATGCATCATGCATGCCATAGACATAAATATCATGAATAAAGAATGAAAATCTTCAGGGAAAAGGAGTCACTCATGTCTACATGGACAGCAATCTACAAAATGAAGAACAGTTAATAGATATATTTCTTTCAGAAGTATCCTGGGATATTTTTAAACTTTGGATTAGGATCAGTCACTGTCCAGATAAATTAATGTCTATTCTGTGAACTCTTAATCCCAGTCATCTGTCTCTTTTGACTTCCAGGACTCACTAGTAGCCATCAGTGTATCTCAGATTCCTTGGTCTATATTCCTCTTGTCAATGTACCAAACTAATAGGAATGCTGTTATCCACAGCTCATCTTTCCCACAATAGTCTCCGAAGAGTTTTTTTAACTTCAATCTTTCTTCTAAATTGTTTATAATACCTACCACTATTAGTCCTTTGAAAATAAAAATAATGCCTGAGAGTTTATTACATGCCTGCCAATCTAAGGACTATTTTGAACCTATAACAAGTGATTTATAAATACTTATGGACAGATGCAGCTTGAAATTCTTCCTTAAGAATCTAGCCCAAACAAATAAAAACTATTAAGACAATTAAATCTAGCTATGACTTTTGATTTAATTATAAAACTAGTAATCCATAGCTATAATATTTTCAGAATTTTATGTTAAATATGAAGCCAGTAGAATCTGAACAGCATGCAGGAGTACTGGGGGTTGGAGGAAAAGGAAGGCAAGGCAGTGTTTGGGAGTGGGGAAGAAGGAAACTGCATAATAATGCATTTTGGGGAGTCTAAATTGAACTATATCTTTGTGACAGTTATTTAGGAAATTCCAAGTTCTTCCTGGTTTCCTTAAGTATGGGATCTGGCAATAAAAAAAATAATCTGGCATTTATCTTGTGGAACTCAGGCAGCCACAGAAGTCCAAATAAATCTAATTTCCATGATTCCCATGATTTTAATAACCACTTGCAGCATGGAAACTGTGTGTTTGCTATTAAATTAAAACTATAAATATCATAAAATCTGCACACTATAAATATGTAATAATTATGAAATGATCGTGTGACTTCAATTGTTATAAATACAATCAAGGCTATAAATTCTCACTAGATTGAGGAATCTAATTTCAAAAGCTTAGAGTCAAATGTGGCAAAGGTAGTGATTTCTATACACCCTTCTCTCAGAGCTAATCCACATGCTTTTTAAAGTCAGGCAGAAAAATATAAGAATGTGACAAAATGTCACTTTTATTAAAAAGTTTAGGTTATGTTCCTAACTACATCTAATTTTTTTAATTAGTGGACAGAGAAGTATGCCTGAAGTGGAAACACTGGGCAAAAATCTTAAGATTCCCTCCACATGTAAAACTCTAGAACTCATGATTAGTCTAGATGAATAGATTTCGAGCACATAAAAAGCTTCCATCCTGTACACTGACTGCCAGTTCCCTTCTCTTCCCAGAATGCTATCTGCCGATTTAGTGTGCTAAGACTCAGAGGAAATGACATCACAGAAAGACCCTCATTCTTTCACTGGGGATAGAAATTCAGAAATACTAAAAAGGGCATAACCAAGGGGCGCCTGGGTGGCTCAGCCATTAAGCATCTGCCTTCGGCTCAGGTCATGATCCCAGAGTCCTGGGATCAAGCCCCGCATCGGGCTCTCTGCTCTGCGGGAAGCCTGCTTCTCCCTCTCCCACTCCCCCTGCTTGTGTTCCCTCTCTCGCTGTGTCTCTCCCTGTCAAATAAATAAAATCTTTAAAAAAAAGGCATAACCCAGAGGCCACAAAGTTAAATCTGGTTTAGGGAGGTTTAAAAAAAAATGGGGGGAGGGTTTCCTGGCTATCTCAGTCGGTGGAACATGGGACTCTTGATCTCAGGGTTGTGAGTTCGAGCCCCACGTCGGGTGTAGAGATTACTTAAAAATAAAAAATCTTGGGGCATGTAGGTGGCTCAGTTGGTTAAGCGGCTGCCTTTGGCTCAGGTCATGATCTCAGGGTCCTGGGATCGAGCCCCGCATCAGGCTCTCTGCTCAGCAGGGAGCTTGCTTCTCCCTCTGCCTGCTGCTCCCCCTGCTTGTGCTCTCGCTCTCTCTCTCAAATAAATAAATAAAATATTTTAAACAATTAAAAATAAATAAAAAATCTTTTTTTAAACAAAACTGTTTTAATATTCATATAACACTTCTGCTATGGTCTGAATGTTTGTGTTCTCCCAAAATTTGAATGTTAAAACCTAACGTTAGAGACTTTGACATAGATGGAAGGATTAGAGTTTTATACTACAAGTTACATTAAGTTATAAAATGAAGTTAATAACTGTTCTTTGTTAACCATCTTCAGAATCAAAATAGCATTTAGAGTTTTGTTATCAGGCCACAAGCTTTTAGAGGGGGTAAAGAAAAGTAGATCCTACCCAGAGAAAGATCAGAGACCCCTGACATAATCTAACTCTCAAAATGAGAAAATACAAAGAGATTAAGTATCTTGCCCAAGGTCACAGTGCTAGTTGGTAAGAGAGCAAGATCCAGAAGCCAGACTTTGTGAAATGAAAGCCTCGCTTCTTAAAAAAGCCATCTAAACATTATTATATCTATAGTTCAATGAACAATTTCCCAGTTGAAGTCCTACAGATATATATCTGCGACTTAATCAAATGCTTTTCTTACCTGCCCACTGCACTTGAAAGGCAAGGTCAGAGTTCTCTTGGCCGTGGGTTAAAGCATAGTAATTTGCTGCCTGCTAATATTTACCTCCCATCTCATAACTCATATAAGGAGATATTGAAATGATGATTCATACAGGTTTTCAGATTTCCTAAAAATTAGTTTCTGTAGAACATTCCATATATCTTCATTTACTCCACCATCAACTTACTTTACAGTGGTAACTTTGAAAGTTAACTCACCCACTTCCCTCATTAACATGCAGCCAAGCCTGAGAATACAGAATATGCAAAATGACTTCAAAGGACTGCTCCCAGTATTCGCTGTGTTTCATGAATTGAGTGTAGAAATATATAGCGATAAGACATGCTCATACCTAAGCACATTTCTCTGAGTTCTCACCCAGATTTCAAGGTCTAATTCAAATGAAAACTATTTCCTGAAATCTCTTCCAGCAAACCCAACCACAGCGATTTTTCCCTACCAGGACATTCTACAGGGTTCGGTTTAAGAACTACATGTTCAGCATTTAGTGCACCCTGTCTTTAGTTCAGAAACACCTCAAGTGTGATCCTCGCTACACCGCTTCCTCCTACCTCTGCTCTGCTGGGCAACCGGGACCCTCACACTGACCCCTTTTTCTCCAAATTTAGACAGGGAGAGGCGGGAGAAATTTTTTTTATCCCCTAATTCAGTTGAGATAAACTGGAATTTTCAAAAGGAGCTCTCCTAAAATGCTAAAGGAAAAACAAAATTGGAATAACAACAACAACATAGTGACAAAATTATAGAAACAGTCCTATTCACAGTACACATTTTTAAACATCACACAAATTTAGTCTAACCACAGACTGGCTTGGTTCATTTAATTTCTGGGCATACAGGCCCTTGGTTCTTGTCCTCACCAACTCCGTCTACCCCAGATGCCATAACCCTAATTTAACAGTATTCACACTAGAGACTTTGTGCTGGTCATCTCTCTGGGTACTGGGCCACCTCGACACTCCCTTTGATGTCAGACTGCCCTTTCATCTGGGCAACTACTCCCGCATAAAAACCCAAGTCAACCTTCTGTGCCTTGAGAAAACCCTTTTACAAACCTTTGGCAAGGCACCTTGATTCTGATGACTCCCTACCAAACTTCCTCTCAAAAGTCGAACATATTCACTTATCAGATCCTAAGAGAAACCAAACACTTACAAAAAGAATATACAAGCTCTCTCCAGGCACTCACAGACCCCTGAAGCTCATGTTGAGAACCTGTATTTTAGAATCTAGTGATTACACCGCCTTAGACAGGGAGCACCATTTCCCAGAAGTCTCTTTCCTTATGTGATTCTCTGCTCGCTTCCCCTACATCCCTTCTTCTGTACCCAACACTGACAGCAGATTTCTTAAACTACTTACCCTCGTCTGGCTTCGTCACTGACTTCCTCTCTGTAAAAAATACTTCCAATTTTCTGTTAACTTGTGAAGCAGAGAAGACTGACATCCCTAGCCCTTTTTTCTTTAAAGATTTTATTTGTTTGATAAAGAGAGCACAAGCAGGGGGAGTGGCAGGCAGAGGGAGCAGGAGAAGTAGGCTCCCCACTGAGCAAGGAGCCTGATGTGGATGGGGCTTGATCCCAGGATCCCCGGATCAGAACCTGGGCCAAAGGCAGATGCTTAACCGACTGAGCCACCCAGGCGCCCTCTAGCCCCTCTTTGATAAGGCTGTCAATTCTTCCCCCTTTCTTAAATCCTCCAAGTGGCCTCCTCCAGGGGCTTTACAAAAATCTACACACGCTATAATCAGACAGGGTTAAAATGCACTTACCAAAAAACAAACACAAAAACAAAAACAAAAACAAAATTTAAAAACACATCCAGAAAGAGTCATTCTCTTACACTTTCTATTATTTTTTAGTCATTAATCAAATAAAGTTATTTAAGATATTAAATATTTTTTCAATATATTTCTCCTTTCTCTTCCCTCCATTTACAGAGGACAACAGCCTCTGTGACTCATTGCTTCAGGGAAAGCAGACTAAGAAGTAGTTTGAATGTTTTTCTTACTTTGGAATTTCAGAAACCAAAACCCAATGGACAACTTAGAGAGTTCACGAACATAAACAGAAGAGCTTTGAAGAAGCATGAAGGGAAAATGATTCACCCCAGACTAAGGATATATGCTGAGCAAGGAGATCAAGGTAACATCCACAATCCTTCAGAGCGCACAGGTCCCTGAAGGCACCTGGCAAAAACTCAAAAACCCGGAAAGTGTTGCCTGGGTGGTAGATGTCACAGATGGGTACAGGCAGCTTTGGTGAAGTTTCCCATGTCCCAAACATGACAAGGAAGCAGCTGACCAGCACAGGATCTGAGAAAGCCGTGCAGGGTGGAACCCTGAATTTCTTAACCATTAAACATCTGACCTGATAACTGCATACCAGAGTCTCCCCCAGCTGAACATGTAAAGACCCGACAACTGTGTGTGGCACAACTCGGGAGAAGGATAGGGAACCCCTACAGTAACTGAGATCAAATTTTTCATATTAAATTTACTTTTTAGGAAACAAAATTTGCCTTATTTTTTGTATGGTTGAGTTTGTGAAATGGGATTTATACTTTTTCATTTACTCCTATATCTTGTTTTTCCAATTACTTTTATGATCCTTGAAGACAAAGATCAGTCTTAAACTCCTGTATCACTAGAATTTTTCAGAGTGCCATAATTTAATTGGCACTCAGTGTTAATAAATTCTGTTTGATTAACATTATCAAATCATAAGATCTTTTAACTGGATGCATTAGAAAATCTTTTATTCCAATCTCTTGATAAGGAAACTACAGCCCAGGGAATTAAATTTTCCAGGTCATACATAAAGCCTCATGTTTGTTTTCCTTCCAGAATAACTTTAATCTTCTAAAGTTTGAGGGCTGTATTGTCAGGTGTCTTCTTGAAGACCAGGCCTTATTAACTGACACCCAGTAAAGCCAACATAAATAGACAATGCACATTTAAATTGTCCACTCAAATCCTCCCCCCCTAGTGTTCAGACTCCTTTTAGAAATACTAAGACATTGGTCCAGTTTGTCTTCTACACTTCCCAGGCCTATAAGAATGTCCCCTTTCTTTGGAACACTGGTTGATGAGCCACTGTGTGTGACTGCTTCTTTAACCCTCCCCTCCATCTTCAGAAAAAACATCAAGAGCATCATTATTGCCAGGGTGCATTCCACTCAGGGATATCCTTAGGGGGCAGTAAAACCAGAAGATTGAGAAAGGTCCCAGGCCTTGAGGGAGAAGATGCAGCTTTGCCAGATGGTGCTAAATGAAAGCCTGAATTGTTATACAACCCCTTTGACAGAGTTCAAGTGCATAGACTCATCCCATTTTTAACCAGCATCACTTTGTCTTCTGAATGCTTGCTAGTTTGTTTTTTTGTTTGTTTGTTTTTTGGGGTTTTTTTTTATTTTCTTCTCTCAAGGCTGTGCCTGGCTTTGTTTTAATTTCATTTAACCTATATGAAATATTTGAGAAGGTAAAAGACTAAAATGCCATGAATTGGGGACTCTTATTATTTCCTTTTCCCTTCTCCCCTCTCCTCTTGGGCTTGTTTCTACTATAAGGAAGTTTCCCTAAATTTTCCATTTTTAAATGTTCGTCTTTTTTTTTTTTTTTTTTTGGTATCTGCATAAAATACCAAGAGTCCAGCATGGGAAGAAAGGAAAGGATGAATAGGTTGAGCACAGAGGACTTTTAGGACAGTGAATGTTCCTGTAGGATATTATAATGATGGATACATGTCCCTATACTTTTGTCCAAACCTACAGAATGTACAACACTAAGAGTGAACCCTAAGGTACACTGTGGATTTTGGGTGACTGTGATCTGTCAGCGTAGGTTCATCCTAGGTAACCAATGCTCCACTCTGGTGGGGAATGTTGATAATGGGGGAGGCCAAGCATGTGTGAGGGTAGAGGGTGTGTGAGAAATCTCTGTATTTGTCTCTCACTTTTGTTATAAACCTGAAACTGCTATTAAAAAAAAGCTTTTAAAAATAGTAAAAAGTAAATTTTAAAATCCTTGAGCCCCATGAGCATAGTACAGTAGAATACTCAGCATCTCTGCAATATTCCTTAGACTACTGACTCCAGCTTCAAATTTTTAGGCCAGCTTTAGGTCCTTATCTCCCACCCCACTGTCATGCACACTGCAGGTTCCATCCTTGGTACACAGCCCAAACAAAGATAGAGCTTCTCCTCCTGCATTTCCAAGAGCACTATTAACTCAAGGCTATTGCATCTATTTTACTAAAGGCATGGAAATAAATGAGGGAGATTATGGCACAGGACCAAATAAGAAATTAAGATGAATATTTAGACATCATTTTTCTTTGAAAATTCCTTAGTTATCACCACCATGGGGAATTTCTCCATAGTCACTTGTGTTTTTGCCCTTGTCCAATAAAATTTGCTGGGTCCCATTCCCACCTTCTGTCCTAATACTTGTCTCCTCTCTGCTATCTATTTCTAGACCCCTTCAACCTATCACCCCTTCCAGACCCCATATTAGAATCCCCATCTTCCTCTTACTTAATCATGTAGCATAGTTTAGCTCACATTTGTTTTATTCTCTACTCCAGACTAAGTTCTATGCCTATTTTCATACAGCCAAAAGTCCTGCCATGAAATTTCTTAAGTAAAAAGCCACATACCTCCAAGATTAATTATCATTTCCTATGTGATATAGAAGCAGCAACCTCATTTCTCTTTTTATTAGCAACTATTTTTGCCAAATGTGAAAACTTGGGAGCCTTTGTGTGTCCAAGGGAAGCAGAGTCATTCTAGGAGGATTTGCAAGTGGAAATACCTTCATTTGAGCCTTTTATTTCTGTTTAGGAATGTCAAACCATCCTGAAGAATCTCCACTGTGGTCTAGTTACAACTGTGCCTCCTAAATCAAATCCTGCGTGGTAGACCACAGTTCAAAACAGATGCCTCAGATAACTTTAAAAGCCATTATTTTGATTTAAAATTTCCCCCCATCTTAGAAATTTTGAGGCAGCTTATCAGACATCTACAATATAACCTTTAAAAAATGTGTCCTCAGGCCAAGGCCTACAGTGGCAAGATAGTAGACAGTGATTAGCATGAACCAGGCAACACTAGCTGCCCTAGGAAGCAAGCTCCTAACATTGTTGGATGAGAGGCAGGCAATCTCTATCAGGAAGTTGTCCTAAAAAATGGTCTTGTGTGATCAGAGGTGATGGTATTGGGGCATTTGGGTGGCTCAATTGGTTAAGCGTCTGACTCGGTTTTGGCTCAGGTCAGGATCTCAGGGTCCCGAGATCGAGCCCATAACTGGCTCCCCACTCAGCAGGGAGTCTGCTTCCCCTCTCTCTCTCCCTCCTCCTCTCCCCGCCACTCGTGCACACATTTTCTCTCTCTCTCTCTCTCTCTTTCTTAAGTAAATAAATAAATCTTTAAAAAAAAAAAAGGTGATGGTATCATTATACCCAAGAGCAACTCCAGATCTTCCCAGTTACCTGCAGCAATAATCTAAGGAAATCTTTGCTTCAATTTTAATGCTGTTCTGAGCTATCACAGACAAGTGCATTCTGAGTCTGTTTTCACTTCCAATACTTCTTGTTGCAAAAGAAATTATTTGCCCATTAAGTTTATCTCTTTGATGAGGTAATTTGGAGCATTCTATGCACATGGAAACCAAATAAGGAAATATTCTGAGTGGCGCTGTCAAATGAGCTAGCTCCAATGGTAATGTTTCAATGTAGATATGCATTGACATTATGTCTCCTCCCTTGTCTTTCCTTAGGTTTTTGGTGAAAGGTTCTCTTCCTCCTCCCTGGCACAATGTCTCTCACAGAGTAAGACTGTTTTCATCAAAAGAATGACCTACTGGATTGGATTTTCTCACCAGGCAGCAGCTGTACTTGAGCTAGTTAACAGACCCAAGAACATGGTTAGTTATATAAATCATTTTAATATTTTTCTTCATAGAAAAGTTATTTCATAGTTTATTTAACTGTCCAAAAGACACATTCATCATGAAAGAGAATTTCAATTCAGAAGACTGAGTCAGTTATTTTCAATTTTCTTCTGTGATTTAAACTTATATCTAAATCAGTGATGAATCACTAAATTCTTCTCCAGAAACTAACACTACACTATATGTTAACTAACTAGATCTAAATAAACACTTGAAGCATTATAAAAATAAACATATCTAAATCAGTCATGAGTATCACTAAAACAGTATTTGAAAGCAGCTCACTTTCTAAATTAAAATTTCCTAGAAGGCCCTTTCTAATAGGAAGAAGAAGGAGTAGGAGGAGGAAGAAGAAAAAGGAGAAAGAGAAAGAGGAGGAGGAGGAGAGGAAGAAGAAGAATCTGTTGTTGTTTTTCTTTTGGTTTTAAAAAGTCCTAAAAGCTAATAGTTGACAAAGTCAGAAATCAATTCCAGGATCTTTACTATGCTCTGTTGGGTACCTTTCATCCATTCATCTGTTCATTCACACCTTTGATACTTATTGAGGTCCTGCTACAAACAGGGTATAACAAAGTGATTATGACAACTGAGTAGAGCAATTTACTTCTGCAGTGATGGTCATATGACTGCTCCTTCCAGACTTCAAAGGAACAACTTTCTTTCTCAAATCTAAGTTTGAATGCATTAATTACACTGATGTAACTAGGGTTGGTTATTGAATCAGAGCAGTGGGAAACAAAAGAAAGAAGGAGGAAAATTTGTTGCTTGCATTGACCTCATTGATATGAAGTCAATAATGAAACTTAAACACATTGAGAAATTTCTTAATAGTTTCACCCCACTTCCCACTGAGTGTGTTCTGAGTCTGTTTTCACTTCCAATGAAAAGTTATTTTCATTGGAAGTGAAAACTTCCAATTAAGTGAAAACTTAATCTTAATAGTTTCACCCCACTTCCCACTGAAAGCCTGAGGAATAAACCTTTTGGTAGTTATTTTTTACCTAGACAAGTAGAAACCAACATGGTGGCAAACTTACAAAGCAATGTATTAGTGTACTGATTTAGAGAACCCAGAGTTTAGAGGACATTACTCTGGAAGGGACATAGGGGCCAGGGACAGAAAGAACCCAAAATTAAATAAATGATAAAAGTTAATGTTCTCGGGCACCTGGGTGGCTCAGTTGGTTAAGCGACTGCCTTCGCTCAGGTCATGATCCTGGAGTCCTGGGATCGAGTCCCGCATCGGGCTCCCTGCTCGGCAGGGAGTCTGCTTCTCCCTCTGACCCTAACCCTTCTGATGTGCTCTCTCTCATTCTCGCTCTCTCTCAAATAAATAAATAAAATCTTTAAAAAAAAAAAGTTAATGTTCTCAAATGAAAGTTTTCATCACTTCAGTTTGTGAGATAAAATCACAATTTTTTAACACACTGGATATACACACATGAGGAAAATTGCATAGTATAAAAAGTCCACATCACTTACAAACCAGAACTGATTGTTTATACACTTGTGTGAAAACATGATTTGGCACTACTGCCACTGAATGGCTCTACCCTAATCTGTAACTGAATTTAGACTAGGACATGTGGTATAAGCATGATGGTTAAGTCAAGTTCTGCTTGAATTAATACTCAATACTTCAAGCCTGGACTGTTATAACCTCCTGATTGCCTTTCAGTCTCTCCACTACAATAGGTCCTCAGCCAGACTCATCTAACTGAAACAATGTTTACTCTCAAGTATGCCCACTGAATGGCTCCCCATTGTCTAATAAATAAAGTAAGAAGCTTTCATCCTGGCATTTGAGGTTCTCCGTAATACGACACCGATCTAACTTTCTATCTGATATGTGAGCCCCTCCACTCCAGCTGCACCGGGTTTTTCACTGTTCCCCAAATAAACAATGCTGATTCCCTTCTCCATAACTTTGTTTATGCTGTGTTTCTCCAGATGTAACCACGTTAGAAGTTCATGGAAAAACACAGTTCCTTGGTGAAACTTTCCTATCTTTCCTTCTCACAATGGTTTTCCCTCTAAATTTCTAAAGCCATTTCTCAATCTCAACACTAGTAATATTGTCCACGTAAGTTTTGTGTGGGAGGCTGTCCTGTACACTGCAGAATGTTTAGGAGCATTCTTGGCTTCCACTCTATTGTTGACTCTAGCAATAGGAGTCACCATCCCCCTAGTCAGGACAAGCAAAAGCATCTCCAGAAATGTCAAATGTTCCTTAGAGAGACAAAAATCATTCCCAGTTGTTCCAGATCACTATTGTCTGTATCACTCATACTGGTATTTTAAAATATTCCCCATGTTTATTGCCCCCTAAACTAGACTGTTTGGGTATAGGTATTGTGTCTTACCTTATTCTGAATTACTAATAGAGCACTGTAGTGAATACTCAATAAATATTTAAAATTTGAATTTAGTAACTAAAAGTTAGAAGCAAACTGAAAGATCTTTTGACCTAACTGCAGGTTTTTAAATGTGGAAACTGAAAACCAGAAAATGAAGCTATTTGCCCAAAACAAATGTGTGTTGGTAGAATAGCTCTCCTCTTCCCAATCAGTAGTATTAACATTATGTACATTTTTTCATTGAATCTATAATTAAAGACTTAGTTAATTTTACATCAGCATGAGCAAACTATAGTCTGTAGTTTTACTGAGGGTTCTTTACTCTACTTGGCCTTAATAAAATGCATATATTGTATTGATACCTTTCTATTTTTATATTTAATGAAAAAAAGTTCTGAAGTGTTATGGTATAAGCGTTAATGGTATAATAGGAGGGGGAGATGAACCATGAGAGACTATGGACTCTGAGAAACAAACTGAGGGTTCTAGAGGGGAGGGGGTGGGGGGATGGGCTGGCCTAGTGATGGGTATTAAAGAGGGCACGTTCTGCATGGAGCACTGGGTGTTATACGCAAAACAATGAATCATGGAACACTACATCAAAAACTAATGATGTAAAGTGTGGTGATTAATATAACATAATAAAATTAAATTAAATTAAAAAAAAAAAAGAAAGAGACCATGAAATTGTGGTTGAAAGATTAGGGTTTACCATGTGTAGGTGTGTGATCTTCAGTGAAACACTTAACTTCGTTTTATCTCCACATCTCATCTTTAAAATTCTTATTCCACTAAAAATAAAAAAAAATAAACTCCTTGACAGAGGGGACATTATTTCTTTGCTAGCATATCCCCAGTACCTGGCACAAAGTATGGCATTCACCAAATATTTGCTAAATAACTGACTGCTCAACAGAGGATGTATTAAGGGCTTGCTTCAACTTAACCTGAAATAAAATGAGGTAAAAAAAAAATTTTTTTAAACCTGGAAAATGTAAAGTGTTAAACAAATTCAAGATATTACTGTGCTTGAAAATGCCTAAGAAACTTAGTATGTTTAAAAAATAGTGAAGTGAGAAATCAAAATTAAAATTTGTGATATGTCTCCAAAACAGTACTTTGGGGGAAGTTTTCAGCATTAAATGCCTGGATTAGAAAAGAAGAATGCTCTTGAATCAGTGAACTCAGCTTCCACCTTAAGAGCCTAGAAAAAGAGGGGTGCCTAGCTGGCTTAGTCAGTAAAGCATGCACCTCTTGATCTCCAGGTTGTGAGTTTGAGCCCTGCACTGAACATAGAGATTACTTAAAGATTTTTTAAAATCTTCAAAAAAAAAGAACCTAGGAAAAGAACAACAAAATCCAAAGTAAGAAGAAAGGAAATAATAAAGATCAAAGCAGAAATCAATAAAATTTTTTAAAAATCCAGAAAATCAGGAGAGAACATTAATGAAATCAAAAGCTGGTTCTTAGAAAGATGCTTCACATCACATGTCATTGAGGAAATGCAAATTAAAACAACAATGAGATACCACTACACACCTATTAGAATGGCTCAGATATAGAACACTGACAACACCAATTCTCATTCATTATTGGTAGAAATGAAAAATGGTATGGCCACTTTGGAAGACAGTTTCAGTTTCCTAAAACTACTAAACATTGGGGTGCCTGGGTGGCTCAGTCGTTAAGCGTCTGCCTTCAGCTCAGGTCATGATCCCAGAGTCCTAGGATCGAACCCCACATCGGACTCCCTGCTCGGCGGGAAGCCTGCTTCTCCCTCTCCCACTCCCCCTGCTGGTGTTCCTGCTCTCGCTATCTCTCTCTCTGTCAAATAAATAAATAAAATCTTAAAAAAAAAAATAGAACTACTAAACATAATCTTATCATACAACCCAGGTTCTTGGTATTCACCCAAAGAAGTTGAAAATGTATGCCCACACAAAAACCTGCACATGAATGTTTATAATAGCTTTATTCATAATTGCCAAGACTTGGAAGCAACCAGTATGTCCTTCAGTAGATAAATGGATAAACTGTTGTCCATCCAGAATACCTACCATTTACATCGACATGGATGGAACTGGAGGGTATTATGCTAAGTGAAATAAGTCAATCAGAGAAAGACAATTATCATATGGTTTCACTCATATGTGGAACATAAAGAAATAGCTCAGAGGATCATAGAGGAAGAGAGGGAAAACCGAATGGGAAGAAATTAGAGAGCGAGACAAACCATGACAGACTCTTGACTCTGGGAAACAAATTAAGGGTTGCCAAAGGGGAGGTGGGTGGGGGGATGGGGTAACTGGGTGATGGGCATTAAGGACGGCACATGATATGATGAGCACTGAGTGTTATAAAAACTAATGAATCATTGAACACTACATCAAAAACTAATGATGTACTATATGTTGGCTAACTGAATTTAAATTAAAAACAAAAAAACAAAATAAAATAAAACAAAACAAAAAACTGTGGTACATCCAGATAATGGAATACTGTTTAGCAGTAAAAAGAAACGAGCTACCATGGAAGAAACTTAAATGCATTTTATTAAATGAAAGAAGGCTATCTGAAAAGGCTATGTACTGTATAATTCCAACTGTAGGATATTCTGGAAAAGGCAAAACTACAGAGACAATAAAAAATCAGTGGTTGTGAGGGATTGGGTAGGGGGAGGAATAGGCAGAGCACAGAGGAGTTTTAAGGCAGTGCATGAAGTATCTATGTCATTATACCTATGTATCTATGTCAAACCCATAGAACATACAACACCAATAATGAACCCTAAGGTAAACTATGAACTTTGGGTGATTTCAATGTGTCCGTGTAGGTTCATCCTTGGTAACAAATGTGTCACTCCAGTGAGCGATGTTGATAGTAGGGGAGGCTATGAGTGGTGGATGGGGGGGGGAGGGGGTATAAAGAAAATCTCTACCTTCCTCCCAATTTTGTTATAAACCTAAAACTGCTCTAAAAAAAATGTATCTTAAAAAAATAAGCTGGTTCTTTGAAGTAATCAATAAATTCAATAAAACTCTAGCTAAACTGGTGAGATAAAGAATACACAAATTACCAATTTCAAAATGAAACAGATAATATCACTGAAATTCCTGTAGATACAAAAAAATATAATAGGAACTACTATAAAGATACTACTAATAGATTTGCACCTACAAATTTAACAACTTAAATGAAATTAACAATTTCTTTAATAGTCAAAATGATAAAAGCTCACTCAAAAAACAACAGGTAACTAGGGAGATCTGGCTGGCTCAGTCAGTGGAGCATGTGACTCCATCTCAGAGTTGTGGGTTCAAGCCCCACATAGGGTGTATAGATTACTTAAAATAAAATCTTAAGGAAAAGAAAAAATAGATAACTGGAATAATCCTTTATCTATTAAATAAATTGAATTTATAGTTAAAAACCTTCCCACAAAGAGAAATTCAGGCCCCAGTGGCTTTACTGATGATAGACAAACATTTAAGAAGAAATAATTCCAATTCTACACAGTTTTTTCCAGAAAACTGAAAAGAAAGGAATGCTTCCTAATTCAAGCTGTAAGGCCAGTGTTACTCTGAAATCCAATGAAGCCGAATACATTACAAGAAACTACAGATCAATATCCCTCATGAAAATAAATGCACACTTTCTAAGGAAACTTTAGCAAATAGATTGCACAATATATTTAAAAAAAAAAAAGATAATATATTATATCCAAGTGGGTTTATCCCTGGAATGCAAAGCAGTTTTAAAATATGAAAATCAACTTAATTTACCATACTAATAAACTAAAAAAAAAAAAAAAAAAAAAACCCATATAATCAACTCTATTGCCAAAAAAAAAACATTTGACTAAGTTCAACATTCATCCCTGATTAAAAAATTTTTTTAACTCTTAAAAAACTCATAACTAAAGGGAATTCCCTCAATTTGATAAAGTGCATCTGTGGAAAGCTTTTAGCTAATATCATAGGTAAAGTTGAAAGACTTTCCTTTTCAAATCAGGGAGCAAGACAAGAATGCCCACTCTCACTACTGCCATTCAATGTTGGGCTGGAGATTCTGACCAAAGTAATTAGGCAAGATAAAGAAATAACATGTATCCAGATTGGGAAAAAAAGAAGTAAATAATGTTTTTATCCACAGACAACATAAACTTTCATACAGTAAATCCTATGGAATATACAAAAAAAATTATAAGAATAAATAAGTCAGTTTAACAATGTTGTATTGATACATTTCAAAATTGAAAATCAGTTGTATTTCTATATACTAGAAATGAACAATAAGAAATTAAAACTTTTCGAACACCAGTTACAATGTTATAAGTAAACATGGTACTTAATTACTATAGGTAAATATGATACACATAGGGATAAATCTGACCAAAAAATGTACAAAATGTATACATTACAAACTTCAAAATTTACTGAGAGAAATTTTAAAAGATCTAAATAAATGGAGAGATATACCATGTTCAAGGGTCAGATGACTCAATATTGTTAAGATGTCAATTCTCCCCAATATGATCTATAGATACAATGCACTAGGGATATAATGAAACTTTGGGGGGGTGTTGGATATTTTTATTATTATAATGATAATTTCATAGGCATATACATATATCAAAAGGAATAAAATTGTGCACTTTGTGTGCAGTTCAGTAGACAGCCATTATTCTCTAATGAAGCTGTTAAAAATAATTTAAAAATTTGGGGGGACACCTGGGTGGCTCAGTTGATTAAGCGTCTGCCTTTGGGTCAGGTCATGATCCCAAGGTCCTGGGATCGAGTCCTGCATCGGGCTCCCTGCTCGGCGGGAAGCCTGCTTCTCCCGCTCCCACTCCCCCTGCTTGTGTTCCCTCTCTCGCTGTCTCTCTCTCTGTCAAATAAATAAATAAAATCTTTAAAAAATATTTTCTTTGAAAAAATTTTTAAAAATAATTTAAAAAATTTTTAAATGCCATTATGTATCAATAACTTCAAATATATTCATGCATCTGCCACAGACTTTATATTTTGGGGATCTATTCCAGTAAAATATGGCTGACTGAAGGCACATTTACTCTATTCCTTAACTACACTTTACTGAAAGTACAGTTACGACATTTTAAGGGCATGGCAAAGGGTGGAGATCCCAAGGAAAAGAAAATTGGAGAAAAGACAACCAGCAAAATTTTGAAATCTGGAAATAGGTGATTTGAGACTGATATAGCGCATCAGAGAAGGAAAAGAAATGCCAAGATGCCACTGCATGGAGGTGGTCTTAGAATGCCAGCTGATTAACTGAACAGAACCCCAGGAAGTCCCAGGAGTTGGAGGCACTAGGTGGCTCAAAAAAGAGATGGGTAGACCAAACCCATCAGACCTCCCAATCCCTTTCCTTATACCCACTGCATGCAACTGATCTTGTGACTGATCTTCCAGCTTCTTCCACCATAAAAGTCATAGCAGTATTCTATGGAGAAGCTGAAGCAGATTACTCAGGGACACTAAACACAGCTGAGGGTGTGCTATGAACCAAATGTTTGCATTACCTCCACATTCATATGTTGAAGCCTGATCCCCAGTGTGCTAGTATTTGGGGGTGGGGCCTTTCTGAGGTAATAGATCATGAGAGTAGAGCCCTTATGAATGGAATTAGTGCCCCTCTAAAAAGAGATAAGAAAGAGATGCACCCCCTCTCTCCCCCCACTCCTTGCTCCCTGTTCTCTCCTTCCTTCCCGCTTTCTCTTTCCCTGCCCCTCCCTCTCTCTCTCTCCTCCTCCCTCTCTCATCCACTCCACCCCCACCATGAGGATACAGTGAGAAGATAGCTATCTATAAGCCAGAAAATGAGCCCTCACCAGACACCAGATCCACCAGGGCTTTGATCCTGGACTTCCCAGCCTCTAGACTGTGAGAAATAAAGGTTATTTAAGCCACCCAGTCTATGGTATTTTTGTTTTAGCAGCCTGAATGGACTAAGACAAGGTGAAAATGGGATGATCAAGTGGAAGTTAATATGAAGGGATGACTTGCAAACCTCTTTCTCCCACTTTGCACTGAGAACAATGAAAGCCAGCCTTATATATTCCTCAGATATTACACTGAAGGATTCCTCTCTGAGAAAAGTAATGATCTCAAAAAGAAGAACAAAAAAACAAAAACCATCTGATGAAACAAATTCAGTGAAACAGACCAAGCTGAGCCCACTATTTTGAAGCCCATTCCTCAATATACTCAGTCTTTGATACAACATACACACACACATACACACATGCGTACACACACACACACACAAAGCTTCCAGTCAGCTTTTTACTGCCTTACTCTCAAATATGAACAGATAGCCAAAGATCACCAGACATTGAGGAAAACCCTCTAACAAATAAAAGCAGAGATTGGAGACAAGGCAGAAAGCAGAGAAAACTTAAGTAAACTATACTGAATATTCTCAGAGATCAAAGAGAAGATCCCTAAAGAAAAAAATTTAGAGAAAAAAGAAATAAAACTAAATTTTAAAAAACTGTCATTGAAATAATAGGATGTTAGAAATAAAATATTCAAAATATACAATAAAACAAAGTTTAAGTTGCTCAAAAAACATACGGGGGAAATGATGGAAATAAGGAAAAGGAGAAACAAATAGTAGATGAATATGGGGAATTCAACAGATAGTACGAGTTCCAGAAAGAAAAATCAGAAACCTGAAGACAAGGGGATTTTAAAAAAAGTAAATTTCCCAAAACTGAGGGATTTTAGTTGGAAATTGAAAGTGCTACCTAGTGATCACACCAATGAGTGAAATAAAAGGCCAACACTTATAATTGTGGACTTTCATAATATAGGAACACAGTAATGCAAAGAATACATTTAACTATGTGACCAAGTATAACAAGACATCACACTAGGTACTAGCAGATACATAAAAGCAAGCTAAAGTTCATCCTTATTGCCAAAGGTCAAAAAGACTTTGAATAATACAGGTAGGACATCTGCCACTACATTTTCCTCTTGTTTTGGTTCCTATCTTCAGATTTTTTTGTTTTTAAACAAGAGCCACTTTGGAATGCCTCTGGCTACACATTCAGCATGGGCACTGGGTGAAGAAAGCCAGTCCCTTTTTCTTCTGAGCCCTCTGCACAGGCACACACATCCTCACACACAGACCCGCACACACCCCTACAGAGACATGGTACACATGTTTTTACACCCTCACACGTTTATGGACACATTCACACACACCCACACGTGCACGGCTCGGTTCCTGGTGAACAACCGATTCAAGCAATCAGGAACAAAGACCTAATTTGTTGGTTTTCAGAGTAGAAGAGGACCTGGAGGTATGTAATTTATTCTCTGACTTCCTAGCTCCTCCTTTATTTTGCTAGCATTTTAAACTTTTACTTTTTATCCTCATTGTTTTCATACACCACTTCTTTGGCAGTTTGCAAGTTTTTCCCAAGGATCCTGCTACTAGCTTTTCAGCAACCAGCCATTCAGTGTTTTTTTAAAAAGGCAGCAGGGTGTCATGGACTTGGGCATGACCAGAGCTGGGTTCCAGGCCTGTCTTAGCTACTCAGTTGCTGGTTCGAAGCCTCAGTTTCCTCAGATGCATTTTCTATCAACAAGAAATTGTATTCACTGACCTCCAAGATTCCATCCCATCTTGAAATTTAGTAATTCTATATTCTGAACATATACTCTGACACCTCAGCCACCAAGAACAAGCTTTTTTTTTTTTAAAGAATAAATTTTGTATTTTAAATATCCATACAACATGACCACATATATAATTTCAAGAAAAATACAAATAATTTCAGCTGGTTAAATTTAGAATGCTTATATTAAAACCAATTCAACAATACACTCTGGCACTATTCCCAGAACATTTTCATTTGATTGGGAATTGTTTAGATTTTAATCCATTTTAAACCCTTCTCTCTCCCAATTGTGCTCCTCTTAGAATGTCACATTTGAGATATTGACTGCAATTACACTGACTCTCTTATTAAATCATGTATCTCAGCAGTGTTATCGCTACCCATGTGGATGTTTTTCGGGCCCCATGTAGAACGTGAGGCGGGTGGTGAGCATGCATTTATATAATTATGAGTGTGTTCTGTGGATGCCCTTTTCCTTCCAAGAGCACCTGCCAGCAGGCCACTTCTCTCCCATGTCAGTAACAATACTACTACTATGCTCTTATTCCTCTCATCTTTCCCCTTTCCTCTTAAAACATTTAAGATAATAGCAAAACTGTCCCTCTTAAGTACTTCTGCCAGCATAAACTCTAGAAAAACAGACAAAAAAACAAATCAAATTGTGCAGAGTCCCGAGTCAAACAAGTTCATCTTTTATAAATTAATAATTGCACTGCTTTTCCTCACTGGTGTTTCACTGCTATCCCCAAATTTTATTTAGGCTGGATCCCAATCTCCATTGGCCTTGGCAAGAGCAAGTGGAAATGTGGCAGTAGAGGGCAGGAGAAGGGCTTCAAGCAGGACCCTCAGTGGATGATCATGCCCTATCTTGCAGACAGAACCCGCCCCGGTCTTTACGATGGGCTTTTACACTCAATGCAAGCTCTTTCTCTCCAGCCACTGACCCAACCACTGCCAAAGACAGAGCTCCACCCTTTCATTAGAAGAGCTATCATACTTTAAACAACCACTCTGGGTCGGGCACTGAGTTACCCATTTCGCATAAATTGTATCCCTTAATCCTTACACGATCTTACAAGTCAGGAATTAGCTTGTTTGTTTTAAAACTAGGGAATCTGAGGCTCAGAGAGGTTAAATAACTTACACAGTATCCACAGACAGTAAGGAGGTGAGCCTAGATGTGTACCCAGGTTTGTCTCACTGTTTAAAATATGTATTTGTTTGAAAGTAATCATAACCAGAAGGTAGTGTTGGATGAGCATAAAAGTGGTCAAGCCTATACAGATATCCCTTTAATGTGGGAAACAAAGGCAAAAGAAAAATTATTAAATTTCCTCACTACTTACAGCCTTTTGACAAGTCCTTGAAACAGGCAGAGTGACATTCCTCTAGGGACTCAGCTGCCTCGATGTTGAAACTTTGCTAAGGGCAAAAGGCAATCTTAGCCCAACCCCAGGACCCTGTAAGTGTACTTTAACATATAAAAATTCCTTTGGAAACTCCCTTTATCTCTACCCCCCACCAAGATATATGTTGCCAATCATCCCCCAAGCATATGACCCACTGATATACATCTGAAGGGTCTCATGACTCAAGTTTTATTAGACAGTAATAAATGACCTTTTCCCAACAACAGCTAACCCCCTCAAGATCCTGGAAACCTTGCTTCCAAAATTCCTTAGAGACTTACGCTATCCCTAACCCCCTCCCAACTTGAAAATATATAATGGGCTACTCTTCATGACCCCGATGCCGCTCTTCCTGCCCACGGGTCCTGTCCCCGTGCTTTAATAAAACCACCTTTTTGCACCAAAGACGTCTCAAGAATTCTTTCTTGGCTGTCGGCTTCGAATCCTAACGTCTTTCCTACATCACCTTGCTTTTCCAAAGTCGGCATTAGACCACTTTGCTTAATGAAAGACCTACATCAGTATCTGTTTTTGCTAACCAAGAAAAATCTAAAGAGGATTTTCACTTTTGTGAAAAATGTGAAAGCGAAACTAGCATTCAGCATTCGTTTTGCAGCAAGCAGTGAGAGCGAGCAGCCCTGCCAGGCTCCTTCCCCTGGAACTACACTCAGCATCTCAGCATCAGGCTGCCATGACTTTGAACTGTGTCTGTGAGCACCTGCACTTCATCCCAATTTATTGTGTGTACCCACTAGCAAGATGTGTCCTAAGGCATTTATTTTAGGGGTCTGGGAATGCTCAAAAAATGTTATATAAATATAAATTAATGGTAATTGCGTCTTTGCTTCATGCCATTTCGGCTTACAAAAGGTTTTATAGGGTTCACTCTACTATAGTAGTACACTAACAGTGTATCTCAATTTAGACAAGCCACATTTCAAGTGCTCATTACACAGACATGGCTAGTGCCTACCATGTTAAACTACACATAAGAAAAATGGCTGCTGGGGTTAGATTCCTAGTTCACAGGGCTTTTCTATCATATTTAACACCTCAGGTTCACAAAATGGTTACCAAATACCAGACATTATATCAGTATTGAAAGCAAGAACAGGAAAAAGCTACCACCAGTAAAACCCCTACTTACATCTATGAACTGTGTCCCAAAGTGACCCTTAATCATAAGATGGACTGGGAAAGTGAGAAATTAGGTTCTGATTCCCTGTGGAACTATAAGGGGATTGGATATAGAAATCTATTTGTTAACTGGCTAGGCTGGCCACAGACACTGATTTATAAAAACAGGGAAAAAATTTTTTCATTTAAAAATAAAAAATTAGAAAAAAACAGGAAAGAATATATTATAAACCAATGAAAATTCCAGGAATCATAGAAACATGCCCTTACTTCATTTTATAATATTTATATAATTTTAACTAAATAATAAATAGGTTTTTCTTTCAGAATAATATTTATCTAGCTCATTCGCCAGCTAACATCTTTGGAAGGAGAGAGAGCAGGAATATCAGGAATGAAGAGTCTGAGGAGAAATGTGGTCCGAAGACAAGGATCTCAACCTCATTTTCTCCACAGATCTTTCTGTGGAAAGCCCTCTAAGAATATATGAGAAAACATACTGAACACCAAATATAACACTATTTGCTCAAATTCCTATTAAACAAATGTCAATGTTCATTTTAATACATCACAACATCAATATATGCTTCGCTTTAACAGTTTACAATCCTTCCTGGCTGTCTCTTTCCAAAACCAAATCATAGCAATAAATAGATCTAAAAAAATAATGCAATCTTATCAACAAAATTCTGTAGTTATCTTGATGGAAAGGGAAAAGATCTTTAGTTTCAGAAAAATGAGTAATATACAGCTTTGATGTAATAAGCATTGGATTTGATTAGCAAAATGGAAATAAATTATCTAATAACTTATACTGTAGATAGCTTGAATCCCTCTGTACAATTGTACAGATACTAAACGTTATGGTAAACTTAAGTGTTATACTTTAAAGTATTTTCGTATGTTCTCTTTTCTCACAAAAATCCTCAACATATTTTCAGTTATCTTAAACCACGATATGACATAGCATATTTTATTTAGTAGTAGAAAACTAATCTATAACGAAGTCATTCTGTATAATGTAAATTAAAGCTGGCACTTCGTTAGCCCAGTTTTAAATAGGTGTACACACATGTATATGCAGGCATTCACATAACTAATGCTCTAATTATTCAAACTGCCCAATAGGTCATTTAATGGGATTGTGTGAAGCAAAGTTGCCAGGAACTAGAATATAGGGCACACCGCATGAGCTTACAATTACAAGCATAAAATTCCTCAGATGAAAACATGAGTGAATTTAAACCATCAGAGAAATTAAGTCAATAACATAGTCTATAACGGTAATCTCCTGAGATTTGCATTTTGAAAAGGAGTAGAAATCCTTGGATTCTGCATGACAAAGAGTAATCCCATTATAACTTCACTGCACTGTAGCAATTGAGCCGAACTTCGTACCACATTATATGAAGGATACATGTTGACCTCACCACAACTAAGCCCAGTTTCAAGACATTTTATGATTGTTGCTAAATACATGAAAAAACAAAAGAACAGTTTGTGCAATCTAATATTACCACTAATGCCATTAATAACACTTGAAATCCTCTTTTCTTTTTAAATGCTTGATGGCATGTCAAATGGTTCTATAGCCCCTATATGAATATGGATGCCTGACTTCTATAGTCTGTGACACAGGATAGTAACAGTGTACACTGTGAATCAGTTGATGACTCATTAGTGGCATAAAGTCAGTGTATGAATTGCCAATGGATCATACTTTCCTGTCAGTAGAGCATGGAGTAAATAGGCACTCAGGGCTGTTAGCACCACTCTGGGCTTTGACACGCACACCACCAATGCAGGGTGCTAATGACCAGCTACAGGAACGCTATGTATAGATCTACAATATTGCCATTGCCAGGCCTCCCTTAGAAACCCTAAAATGATGCTTGTGTCACTTGAAAATGACGTAAGATCAAAGTGTTCTATTTGGGAATACTGTCAAATTGATGATCATTTTAAAATTTAAGAGATTAAAAAAATGAGAATACTTTAATTCTAATTAATTAAAAAGAATAAGGGAACGAATTTAAATTCAAACAATAACTATGACTTCACCTCCAGCCTTCTTGATTTATACACGCAAGCAAAAAAGATTGTTGGTACTACAGACTTTGATGAAAGCATGGAGGAGAGGAAGTTATACTTTGAAGCATCAAAAATTCTAAATTTAATGTTAGATCCTTATTCCTAAGTGCCCTTCATGCACCCCATCATGTGACTCAACCATCCTCTCTGCTGTCTGTTCTCCCCCCCACCCTCTCTGCTCTTCCCTTTGCCCTCCTATCTTCCTAAAGAGTAATTCAGCCATTACCAACCTTGTACCCAAACTGAGCAAAGCAATACCTTTTGCCTATCCAAAGTCATATAAATGAGCTATGCTCACTTTCACTTTATATCAATATTTGCTGAAATAAAAGTATAGTGATTTTATATCCTCACTGATATGACTTCTAACATCATCCCTTGGAAAGCAGAGGTTGATGGGGGGTTTTTTGGTTGTTTGTTTCAATATATTTTTCTATTATAAATGAATCAAATGTTTAAACAATCTAAAATCTAATTTATTGTAATTTGAGTTGTATTCATGTAAAACATATACTGGTCTAAAATGTAAGTCAACAATTGTGTCACTTAAAAACAAACCTAAACAAGTATGCAAAATAAATGTCTATAATCTGAGATATTTTTAAAAGTCAAAATTAGAATAAAGCAACTGATTTTTATACATCAATCTAGAGAAAACAATTTACTCAGTCCTTCTCCCTTAATTGAGATGTCAAATTGAAATAATACTTAGAAACATATGAGAATGGAGATCTATGGAAACTTCAAAACCTAAACTATGTATGACACTTTCATAGTCTACATTGAGTTTATTATATATAAAAGTAGATAATTTTATAACTAGCCCTATAGTCCAGACTCTGATAGAATTTAAAAATTACTAGCCAGATGAATGTTTCAACAAACATTTATCTCTGTTGATTTCTAGCTTCTGTCTCTAAATGCCTTGTACTTTTTGATCTAAGACATGTCCACAGGTTTCACATTTGTTTTATGAGAGAAATAAAAATAAATCACCTAATAGAATTTCACTTCCTCTGATTCCTAAGATACTGAAAACCAAATCAATCACATGGGAAATAAGTCATTTTGGGGTAGGTGGTACTTACGGCAACCAACTGTGAATTAGTCACTTTTCTGTAAAGACCTAGAAGGAAAAATAATATTATTTTATTTAAACTATACACATATGTGGCAAACAGAAGTAACCGTTAAAATCAAACGAAGATGCAAACATGCACAATAAGTTTGATAATCTGCAACAGATAAAATCCATTTACATACAAAAATCCCTGTTTATAAAAGTAGCTAAATCTTGTTAAAAATTATGAATAGGCATTATATGCATGAGGAGACAGTAAGTTATCTTGGGATTTAGAAATTATAGGGTCATTATCAACTAATACTTCAACCAGAGTTTAGTGAGCTACCTAAAATGGAGATCATTCTAGCAATCTAATAATAACATTGATCTTTTCAAAGAGTTTTGTTTTTTGTTTTTTACTTATTTGACAGAGACACAGCGAGCGAGGGAACACAAGCAGGGGCAGGGGGAGAGGGAGAAGCAGGCTTCCCGCTCCGGAGCGGGGAGCCCAATGTGGGGGTTAGAAATGCCAAATCACTTGACTGCCTCAAAATCTAATGTGTTCTACATATTGTTAAAGACCTAACTAGCAATCCATAAAAATAATTATGCATATATTACACAATTGAACAATCATATGAATTGAATCTTTCATATTTCCCAACACTGGTGTGTCTACATTTGAAAGTTGAAAGAATTTAACATTTAATTCTGTGACTTGAAAGAAAGTAAGCTAAAATACATCTACAAACACTAATGAAATTGCAACAACAAACTCAAGCATTAAGAGAGCCATTAAGGATAAGTTCATAAATAATGAAGCAAAAGTGTGTTCTTTATTTATTACTAAATTTTAGTTAAGAACTTTAGCAATTACTCTGTTACACGCAACTACATATAATTTTATTTAATTATTAAAATAGTCCCATATGTTAAGTACCCTTATCTCCATACTGACACTCAGAAAGTTTAGGCAACTTTCCCACATTCATGTAGCAAGCCACAGTGGGAAGTCAGGAGATTAATTCCAATACTGATGTTCTTAGTCACCTTTCTAGAATCCTTCCATTACAATTTTGAGAAACAGAAGCTTAAAATAGCTGCTCTAAAGGTAACACTTTCTGAATATATGTACACACACACACGCACACACACAAGCAAATAGCAATCCAAGTTCTCAGTAACTTCCTATCACCAAAAGAAATGCATAGTATAATTTACGAATTGATAAATTAGATCGATCAGATATCTTTGATTCTACAACATATGCTTTTAAGTTCCAGCATTTTCTGAATTTTGTCTTGTGATTCAAGTCAAAGAAAACTTCCTGTTTCCAGGCAGAGTTTCAAGAGCTTTTGAGAACTTATCCAGTAGATAAGAGGCATATATTCATCTGATTATTGTCTTGATAGCTCAACTTGTGGTTCCATTTTAACTAAAATTTGCATTACCAATTATGAGATCAAATATCCCAAGAATATTTCATTTTCATTAAAATGCAGCTTTGAAATAAAATATCATCTCGGTTTCCTCACCTATGAAAAGGTTACAGGGCAGTTTTCATCAGATTTCTGTAAAGATTAAGTGTGAAGTCTCAGACTGGTGCTGGGCATGTAACAGGTACTCCAAAAATGTTTGCCATCAACACTGCTAATTATGAAGAAGAAGAGGAAGATGCAGAAAAGCATGAAAAACAGAGCTACAGGTTGTAAACTCATAAAAAAGAAGAAAGTATGTTTCAACAGAGGAATAACTTGCTTAATTTCTTGTATGGCAATAATCCAGAGCTTTACAGGACCTAGAAATGGGTGATATTTCCAAGGAAATAAAGTTGTTTCATACTGCCATTGAAACATATCCAAAGATGTCACTTCAAACACAAGTAGTTTAAAGTACAACTCACATCTTCTCCTCACAAAGATCTCCCACTTACTCCCCTTTTCTCAAAGAGCATGTTACCTACACATTCCCTGTGCTGTTACCACATACTGCATATCCACCCGAGAGTGTGACCTTATTGGAAAGGGTCTTTGCAGATGAAATTGGTTAAGATGAGACCAACCTGGATTTGCAGGGGCCCTAAATCCAGTGGCTGGTGCCTTTACAGAAGCACAGGACAGAAGGCCATGTGAAGATGGACACAGAGATTTGAGACATGCAGCTACAAGCCAAGGACCACCAAGAAACGCCAGGAGCCCCCAGAAGCTAGGAAAAGGCAAGGAAGGATTCTTCCTTAGAACTTCCAGAGGGAACATGACCCTGGCCACAACTTGATTTCAGACACGTAGCCTCCTCTACCGTGAAAGAATAAATTTCTGCTATTTTAAGCCACCACGTTTGCGGCATTTTGTTAGAGCATCCCTAGAAAACTAATATACCACCTCTGCCTATTCACTCTCGATGGTAAGCTGCCTGAATCTCTCTCTCTCTGGCCCCAGCTGACCCATCCAACTCCTCTTGGAATCTCAGTGCAGATGTCATTGATTCCTCCTGATCTCATTAGTCATCTCTCTTCTCAGCGTCAAAATCTATGAATCCACTCCTCACAGCTTAGCAACAAGTTGTCAGATCTTTAAAGGTAGAGCCAGGGCTCACATTTGTTTAGCCCCACGGTGTCCAGCACTTAGTAAGATGCTCAACCAAAGTGCCCAGGTGACTAAGTCCAGGGCACAAACTCTCAATAAATTTTTTTTACAATCTCTGGAACCAGTGAGAATTCAGATCTCAGCTTTGCTGATCACAAGGCTATAATGTTGAACAACATTACAGAGGCCACTTTTAGGTGAACAGGCTTGAGCAATGGAATGGAGAAAGGGCCCACGGTGACCACCTGGCTGAACAGAGGCAGGCCCATCAGGTGACGCACCTCAAAATGTCCGTAGACCCTAAGTGACCAATGAGCTACTTACAACTAAGCACAGTTACCACAAAAGGGAAACTTCCATACGTCCCCATATCTCCTCACCTTCCCCCTTTAAAAACAGCCCCAGGGTGGCCTGGGTGGCTTAGTGGGTTAAGCATCCAACTCCTGATTTCGGCTCAGGGTTGTGAGATCAAGCCCCCGCGTGGAGTCTGCTTAAGATTCTCTCTCTCCCTCTGTTCCTCCCCCATCTCTCTTTCTCTCTTTAGAAATAAATACATACATACACACATACACACAAAAACAGCCCTTACCCACTGCCTCACTGTAGACAGCCTCTCCTCTTGCTGTCTTGCCTGCCGCTCCCTTGTGGTATATTCAATAAACTTCTATCTCCTTTGTTCTGCCTTGGGTGAATCCTTTCATTGCTCACGTCACTGGATTCCACCTGATCATTGCCCTACATTTGGGGATCACCCTACATCGGACAGACACCCCATTTAGACACCACAAACATCTCATGTATCTCTCTGTGCCTCACTTTGCCTTATGTATAAAATAGAAATAAGAGTAGCACTCATGATGTTAAGGTTCTTCTAAGAGAGTTAACAGCTATAAAGCATGTAGAACAGCTCCTAGCACCTAGTGAGTCCTTGAAGCTGTTGTCACGTTTATTTTAATTATTACTATATCCAGAGAAAATACATATTAAAATACATCTGTTTAAGACTGAGTATGGACAGATGGCTAGAACGGAGCCAAAAATGAACAAAGAATTAGTCAAAACTCCCAATTATTTCCTGTATAATAACCAGAAAAGGCATTGCTTTTGGAGGAATCAAATATTTCTTTTCCTAGGAGTTTCATGGTTAATTGCAGGTGTCAACTTGACAAGGTTAAAGGGTGCCCGCATATCTGATAAAACATTATTTCTGGGTATATCTGTCAGGGTGTTTCTGGAAAAGATTAGCATTTGAGTGATAGACTGAGTAAAGATCCCCTCACCAATAAGTGTAAACTTCATCCAATTGAATAAAAAGGTGGAGGAAGGCCAGATTTGCTCTCTATGCTTGCGCTAGGATATCTATCTTCTCCTGCCCATATTGGCACTGCTGGTTCTTGGGCCTTCAGGTTGGGACAAGGATTTACACTATTGGCACCCGGGTTCGTAGGCCTTTCAATCTGAACGAAATTATACCCCCAGTTTTTCTAGTTCTCCAGCTTGCATACAGCAGAGAGTGGTACTTCCCAGCCTCCATAATCACACGAAATAATTCCTATAATAAATATCCTGGTAGAGAGAGAGAGAGATAGATAACTATTGGTTCTGTTTCTCTGGAGAACCCTGATTAATATAAGGAATGAACTTGCCTTTCTCAGAAGATACCAGCCAAAATTCCAAATATCCTCATATGTCTTGTTAATCCCAAGGCCCCTTTTCTCTAGAAAAAGAAATTTTCCTTTTCTACAATATCTTCTCTCTTTTCTCCAGGCAAATCCTTCTCATTCTTTTAAGCCCAAACTCCCACCTGGGGCATGATTACTTTCTCAATTACTGAAGCCCACCCTAACCCTTTCTTCCTGTGAAGACCTTTAATACAGCACAACACATAATTCTGCACACAAAGACTGATAATTTGTCATTTTTCATGGACATATATTATCTTTCCACCAAACTGTAAGTTTAAGAGGAGAATCAGCAATTTAACAACAGATTGACTCCAAAGTCCATTCTCTTGATTATACTTATGTGTTTAAATCTGTATTTCTTACATAATTGTAAACCCTTTAATGCAATCAAAACATCCTAGACATTATAATATCCCTGCCAGGCCACTTTACAAAAAAAAAAAAAAATACAAGTGGAGGTATAATTTATCTGCTGTATTTAGCCCAAATAAAATTTGTTTTGTCATATACACAGGGTGATATTGTGCTATTAGATAGTTAACGGTTATAGAAAAGTAGTGAGAAAGAAAAAATTGAGAGAAAAGGCCCAAAAGGAAAGTTTCAGAGAAATAAAATTATATAGACTAAAGAAGGGAAGTCAGATGGATGAAATAAATGTTATAGTTGACCAAAACCTGAGTTTAAATTTCTACAGAAAAGAGCCAGATGATATGTATGAAAAAAATTTGATAAAAGTGTAAATTTATAAAACATAAAACCATCAGCAAAAGAGGCAAAGATTCTCCTCTTTTAAAAACTACTGAAGAGAATAACTATCTATCTGAGCAAGATTGTTTCCTGTTCTGCCTAAAAGCCTGGTGATGGATAAGAAGGTCTACTTCATAAATCGTGAAATCTGCTTAAAAGAAATATATATTAAACATGTTTGGTTCAAAAAAGAAAAACTATCATCTGTAATTTTATTCCTGCTGCTTTTCCTCAGAGACTGATGATTACAATCAATTCTTTAACCTTTTAAATTATAGGAAAATGGGCAGCTTAATTACACATCATGGGGTAAAGTACAGTGGGAAAGCGGCTGCAGTGGTTGGAATTCAGGCAAAAGAGCAATAAAGAAAAGAAAAAAGAAAAATACTCATCAAACTAAATAAACCAAAAGAAAAGACAATTGGACAAGTGGAAAAGGATAATATCCATCTGTATTTGTCTAATCTGATATTTGAATTAATTAACACACTTAGAGAAAGACTCAAAATACCTCAAAACCTGTCAACTAAATTCTGAATAGAATAATGCTTCATTTCACTAGCATGCAAACTTTTGGACAACAGGGATACTGTCGTGTGATCTGTTCTCCCTTCATCCCCTAGCACAGCCCTTGGAACCTTTGTTAAAACTAACGTGAATTCATGCATATGGCAGCCACATCCAACCTGCACCCAGAGAAGGCCCACGGAAGCCCCAGCGCAGTGATATAGAGGTCACAGAAACAACAAGCTAAAATTCAGCCTTTTACTCATTAGACAGCCTCTGAATCTCTATCAACCGAGGAAAGAATGGCACTCATTTATAAGTATTTCTTGCAAATGCATTATGCATGAAGCACAGCCCACGTACCAGGGAACCCCAGTGCACGAGTGGAAAGGGCTGGCCTTAGGTAGGAGCACAAAGCACTCATCCATAGGAGCAACAGGGAGAGCAAAGTTGATGGGTACAGATGCAAGCCGGCTGGTTGATTCGTTGGTATAGAGATGAGGAATTTCTCTTTAGAGATGAGGAATTTCTCTTTAATTTGCTCCTATTTTCTCAGTGAAATAGAAGGCAGACTCGTCAGCTGAGAGAACACGAGAGAGGGAAATATGGAAGATTTGAGGGAAGAGGAGAAAGCGTGAAATAGACATTTCAGACAGTGGGTGAGTCACTGCCGAGGAAATGAAGTCCAACTGCAGGCAGGACCGGGGGCCTGCATCGTCATGAATTAATGAGAAATCAGTGAGCACCGTTGGGCACTTTCTTCCAGCCACATTCAGTTGTGCAGGGCAGGTATGGAGAGCCAAACAGTCAGACCGAACCAGAACTTTGGTTTCACCAGACAAGTACCACACTTGGAGAGAGGAGTAAGAAGTCCACGTGAAACAGAAGTGCCCATTAAATAGAAAGGGATAGCTCTAAATTGTGTAAATTCACTCAACAATAAAAATGTATTAAAATCAGTTTATTTCTATTTTTATTTAAATATTTAAAGCAACTACCATTTGGGGGAGAAATTAAGAAAAGTTTAAGTCCTGTGTGATTCAAGAGCACACCTGGGAGAGGGCAAGGTGACCTCTCATCAAAGTTAGTATGGGCAGGAAGTCAGGGCCAGAAGTGGATCTGATAATTTACAAAACTTTGGGCACACCAATAGTCTTTCTACAAAGAGTGAAATGACAGTTTATGTTTATCTTACATGAATCCTAACACCTAGGATGTCATTATTTTTCCCTGGAGTTACGGGTTTAGCATTTATGAAACTGGTTTTTCACCCATGCAATGAAGGTTATTAAATGAGATATCAAGGTCCACTTTCAGCTCTAACAGTCTGTGAAACTAAGGTTATCCAGGAAAAAGCACATAAATTAACCCTTGTCCCCTTACCCCCAACATAAAAGCAACAAACTGAATATAACCCAACTTGAGTTTATTACTACATCCTTAACTGTTCCCTGTTCCCACTGGGATATATGTCTTAATGGAGAAAGGGCAAGCAAGCCTCCGTCTGTTCTCATAAGCTTGTTTAAAGTGATTATCACTGAGTGAAAGGGGCATCAGGAGGCAATCTCATGGATGGTGGCTCTCCAAAAGACAGGGCTCACTGAACAGTCATATGCCTATGTGAACAGTACTCCCTGCTGGCCCTAACCAGTTATTTCTGCCTTGTAAGTATAATTTTCATGACTTGAGTAATTAAATGAATATGAACACCACTTCCTAAAAGGTTAATTGTATGGTACAGGAAGTAAACGTTATTATCTCTGGTTTTTTGTTTATCTTGGAATTTTAACACCATTTCTTAAAAATGCAATGCTGCATATTTTCCACTACTAATTAACAAAGAAGTTGATTAAAAGTTATGCATTTCATCTACTAGATGCAGCATCTGGGTGAAGGATTTAAGAATTAAAATAGTTTCCAGGTGAAATAAAACAGATTCTTTAAGGGAAAGACTCTTATACAGCCACAATATTTACAACACTTTTATCAAGACATTAAAACAGAAGCAGATGCTTCTCTATAATTCTAAAATATTAGTTACACATGGTATAATGCATTGCAGAAAACATAATAATAATGGATGATAGTAGAAGGACAGAGCAGTTTTCTTCTAGAGTTGGATACAGAACAGATCCCAAATATTTTTGAAGTTAAACTTAATACAGATGGGACAGTCCCAAATGCATTGCAAAGTAAGTATCACACTAGAGAGATAAGAGAAAATATCAGTTCTTTTACAAATATCAATGTTGAGGGGGGTGGTATAACACATATATCATTCTTAGTAAGTATGAATTATTTAAAGCACCAATCATGTAACTATACTTAAAATATTCTTGGTGAGGGATGCCTCGGTGGCTCAGTGGGTTAAGCATCTGACTCTTGATTTTGGCTCAGGTCATGATCTCAGGGTCATTAGATCAAGCCCCACCTAAGGCTCTGCGTTGGGCTCTGCACTGGGCATGGAACCTGCTTAAGATTCTCTCCCTCTCCCTCTGCCCTTTCCCCCTGCTCTCCCACTCAAATATATATATATATTCTTGGTGATATGATTATACTTATACTTTAGCCTATTCTAAATCTGTTTTGTGGGTTCATGAAATAGAATAGCCTTATAGCTATGACTGGATTAAGTAAGTGTGGGCTCCATACTTTAAGCACTTGCCCTCAGTGCTTATTATTCATGCAACTCAAATTGAAAAACTATTTTGTGCCAGGCACTGTGCTAAGTAGAAGGAATACAAACACACAATAAACTTTTGTCCTGTGCCCCGTGTAATTCGGGAGAGAACACATGAGAGGGCAAGGTGATCTCCCATCAAACTCAGAATGGCAAGAAATTGAGACCAGAAGTAAACTGGAAAATTTACAGAAATCTTGG
Source organism: Neomonachus schauinslandi (assembly GCF_002201575.2). Classification (NCBI taxonomy): domain Eukaryota; kingdom Metazoa; phylum Chordata; class Mammalia; order Carnivora; family Phocidae; genus Neomonachus; species Neomonachus schauinslandi. The sequence continues at coordinate 39,580,386 of NC_058403.1, read as the reverse complement.
CCACATCAACAGTCTTTCCACAAAGAATGAAGTGCCAATTTGTGGTATTTATTGTCTAGTGGGGAAAATAGCTGTAGATAAGAATAAGCACACATAATGTGATAAGGACCTTGTTTTCTGTATATATAAGGCACCTTGGGGGCAGAGACAAAGCGAGTAAGGCCTACTGGAGCTGCATACAGCTTTACCAAGAATGGAGTGACATTCAAAGTGTATTTGGAAAGATGAGGAAGGAAGGCATCCTAGAAAAAGGGGACAGCACCATAAGAAAAAGCACAGATTGAAAGAGTCGGATATCGTCCACTTCATAAAACCTTCCAAAGCTGTAATTTACCCACCTAAAGCAAAGCAACAAGAGAAAAAGAAAAAAAGGCTTGACATGCACAAAACATGACTAATACATATCAAATATCATGCAGAATTTACAAAGAATACATAAGATGGTTTCAAGATATTGCTCTATTCCTGAAAAAGTCTGCAAAGCTCTGCTCCTGCATGATTAAGTTCTGTTCTAGAAAACGTAAATATCTTTGTTTTCTGACTCCAAAAACAAGAAACTTTTTTTTTTAAAAGATTTTGTTTATTTATTTGACAGAGAGAGAGCACAAGCAGGGGGAGCGGCAGGCAGAGAGAGAAGCAGACTCCCCGCTGAGCAGGGAGCCCTATGCGGGGCTCGATCCCAGGACCCCGGGATCATGACCTGAGCCGAAGGCAGACATTTAACCGACTGAACCACCCAGGCACACCAGGAAACATTTATTTTAAAAAATATTCATGAGACACAGGAAAATATGAAGAAGAAAATTAAATCTAACCTCCCAGAGGCAAACACTACTTACATATTGGCATATAATGTTTTAATGTTTTTAAGTATATGTGTGAATGTATGTCCATGCTTGAGTGTAGGCTCAAACTTCTACAAAACAAGTACTGTTCAGAGTAATCTATATTTGGAGAAAGGCAGTCTCATGAATATAGTCTTTGACCCCACTGGGTCCCATAAGAATGGACATTGGGCCTGGAACACTTCCTTACCAAGAGATAAAGAGCCCTCACAGCCTGTGCCGATCACCCTGCGCAGACATAGCTTTCCCTATTTAAGCTCAATATATGCCCCTTTGTTCTGTTTAAATGTTGCATCATATTGTACCTAGCCAACCCGACTGCTACGTCTGTCCTACAGATTAAGAGGGGTGCATTGTAGATACATTGCCTGCAGTAGCTGCCTAGAGACCCATTGGCCTTGGGGGACTAATGTCCACCACTGACGCTGATCTTGCTCTATGTCTTCTCTCTGTAAGTAAAATGTTGCTCCACTGCATTGTGTTTTCCCTGGCAACTCCAATACCAAGAAGTAATGGGCAGAAGTGTTTGAACGTCTATTCCTGGTGGTTGGCATATCTTTGCCATCTTCCATGTAGTTGGAGTCTTCCCCTGGCAATGGTAACTGATGCATATCGTGTTGTCCGGTTAATACTATATATCACAGAGGGTGGCAGCTAATGATTCCTTGCCCCATAAGATCTAAATAACATTGCCTCAAACCTTAAGTCCACACCCTATAGATGAACCTGGTACAGAAGCCTCCCTGGATTTCCCAGTTGTTCTCCTAAGTACTTTGCCTCCAGCCTCCAGCTTTTATATATTCTCTTCCGTGTCTCATATCAAACTCAGACCATTCTTTGATTTCCACAAAATCAAAAGCCCACTTTACACAAGCATCTGGAAGTACAGTAGACTTTTACTGAAGATTCAGACAAAAACAAGTCTACATCACAGTAATACCAACATTTAAATCACCCATCAGACATCCAAGTTCCCAAATGGACCTTCAGTAAACCCACTGCTGAAGAATTTGCACTGGCCCTGAATTGTTAAGCAATCCCTGTTCCACAACTCACTGAACCTTTTGTCTTCTCACTCACTTCATTTTCTCTACTCCCATGATGTCATGCAGGGCAGATGAAACTGGTCTTTTGATTCTTCAGCTCTCTCCATTCATGCCACCAGTTCTCACTTTCTAACCTAAATGTTCTCACAAAGACAGTTACTTTCCAACAGCACAACTGATGTGAATTATCAGTACATGTTAATTTCACTTATAGGTTTGATTAACACCACATCATGTCATAGTTAGAGATCAACACATCATTTTCAATGACTGTGTAGTATTCCACAATTACTTATTTAACCGATCACTTTTAATAGCTATATAATTTGTTTTCAATCTGACCCTACTTCAATTAACGCCTCTGCATAAATATTGGAAGAATTTTCTTAGGTTATTTGGAAAGTAGATGAACATTCTTATTGATAAACCGTTGTCTAAAACAGAGTAGGCCAGAGGTTTATTCCTCCAAATAAAATTATCCCGTCACTTCTGCCCACTGATTTTAAAATGGACACTTCCTCCCTCCTTCTTCCCAATTTAAGTCAGTTTATTGACTCCCTAGGCCAAACCAACAACCTGTGACGTTATGACATCAGGTTTTTAACCGATGTAGCAATACTACCAAATACTACCAATAGTTCCATTGAAACTTGGTGATACATATTTCTACAATTCTTTATTTTTTCTTTGAAAATGTGAAACTTTAATAACACAGACATTTAAATACTAACCATTAAATTTGTTCAAATGAAATGGAATCACTTCTCTTCAGAATGGTAAATGATCTTCTGTAAATTCCAACTATTGTCAATCACTGTTTAGTCTAGGCTTGGGTTTCCCAAGGTCTAAGTTGTAAACTTGTCTTCACCTTTTTTCAAAACACACAACTTTCTGGGCCAACCTTAGCATTTTTATTAAATGACGTGAGTTAGTCAGGGTTCTCCAGAAAAACAAAACCAATAGGAGATAGATAGGTACATAGATACATAGATAGAATATATATATATAGGACCCTATATATATGGAATCATAGATCCCATCTCCACTTCTCCATATACAGTTTTGTTATTTAAGAGCATTCACTTTTCACATTCCTCTTTAGTGCAAATTTAAAAGTCAAAACTCATCACTGTTAATAAATACTAATTATATATGTTTCTTTAATTCCAACACAAAAACGTCAGAAAAAAAACTAAGATTTGATAGATTTAATAAGTTTGTTCCTTTCTTCTACATTTTAGGTATCAGTTGAGTTTGACATTTAATGTTATACCAGCCAGGCTCCCAGTTCTTTCTGATTCTGAAACATGCCAATCTCATAAAGATGTTCTACAGGAAAACACTGAATCTGTTTTAAATCTTTGTAATTTTTGTAAACCAAATGTCTCAAAGAAGTTTGCTAGAAACTGTTTATGTAAATATGATTTTCCAAGCTACCACACCCCAAAAGTCAAAAGAAGAATCCCTTTGCCAATTACTCATAATTAGTTCCAGGACCCACAATAATCTCAAATCTAACATGGCTGAAATTAAATCAATTTCTCCCCTTCTCATCCCATGTTCCCTTATCTACGAAATGTACCACATTGTGTTTGACCAAGATGGAAAACTAGAAATTGCTCTGGATTCTGCCTCTTCCCTACCACCATATTTGAACACTCACCAATAAATACTGATTACAAAAATTGGGGTCTGCATTACCTTTCACCTGTTTTTTAACACCAGCCTCCATGCCTCTAATACTGAAGCTCTTTCCTCATCTCATCCCCTAGCCATTCTCCATCCAATAGCAAAGGCTATTTTTTTTCAACAAAATCAGAAACAAAAGAACAAAGGATACCACTGGGTCATGCAAATTTATTTAAAATTCTTGAAATGTTCTCTTTTCCCCAGAATCAAGTCCAAGTTCCCCAGCATAAAAATTCCATTATAGGGGTGCCTGGGTGGCTCAGTCAGTTAAGTGTCTGACTCTTGGTTTCACCTCAGGTCATGATGTCATGGGTAATGAGATCAAACCCCAGGTCGAGCCCCGGTCAGGCTCCACGTTCAGCAAGGAGTTCGCTTGAAGATTCTCTTCCTCTGCCCCTCCCCCAATTCACACATGTGTGTGCACACATGCAGGCGCTCCCCCCCCCTCTAAAATAAATGAAACTTAAAAAAAAAAAAAAGAAAGAAAGAAACCTCCCCAGGGCACCTGGGTGGTGCAGTCAGTTAAGCATTGGACTTTTGGCTTCACCTCAGGTCCTGATCTCATAGTCATGAGATGGAAGCCTGCACTGGGCTCCCTGCTCAGCATGGAGTCAGCTTGAGATCCTCTCTCCCTCGTCGCTCCTCCCCCCGGCTCTTTTTCTCTCTCTCTCAAAATAAATAAATAAATCTCTGAAGGCAAAAAAAAAAAAAAAAACCTCCCTTATAACTTAGCCACTATGACATCTTCAGTCTCAACATTATTATCCCTTCCTATTTTTTATCTGCCATTGTAGGGAAATCTGTGACCAAAGCTCAGGAATGATTCCTTTATCCTTTCAGACTCTAAAATAATCAATTGATCCCATTTACTTGCAAAAAATTTAAATGTGTGTATCAGTTAAAAAAAAAAATGCCAACCAAGCCGCTTTCATTTTATATGCAAGATAGCCTTAAGTAATGAGTTTCATGTTATTGCTTTCTCAGCCTATTTATTCAGTAATGTTTCTTTCCTTAAATTATTTCGAAAGTCAAAAGTTCAAAAGCCAAAAGCGGTATTATCATCCCCTCTTGCCTCATCTCAAAAGAAATGGACTAGGAATATTGGTTCACAACTGTCGAGTTTCCCGGGTGGAATCCGAAACTGGAGCACAGAGCGCGAGGAAAGACTGAATAAAGCGGCTACTCCAGGTTGGCAGGTAGGTGGCAGTTTTAACAAGCAGGGGAACTTACTTTCGAGACTTCTCTTCGGCAGCTGCAGGACAAGCAGATCTCCACGCCTATCCACCAGGATCTTAAAAGTTTACATAGAGGCCTTAATTGGGTTCAGTCAGGGATGCAGACGTTGGCAATACCATATTGCTTTCTCAAGGCTGAGTCATTGAAAATGGCGCCCAGAGCGGAAGTAGTGGGCGGAACATATAGTCCACGGACAGGGAGTGGGGAGGAGCCTCTGACTGCCGGGATCCAGCGCTAGGGTCCACCAGAGGTCCGGTCCTCTGATGACCTACAACAGAGATATTATGAAACCTCTTAAAAGCATAAAGTTAAACAAAAATCAAAATGGCTGCACTACTTCAGCAGAGCTCAATTTTAAACCAAGTAACCTTATTCCGCTCTTCTGCAAGCTCCCCTCCTCCCTTCTTAGCCTTTTGTTTCAGAAACCCAATACCACCCTGAAGACATGACAAATGAGGCTGGCAGCATATACACAATTCCTGTCAAAGCCAGCTAGATCTTGTATTTCCCTATAAAACCTCCCAGCTCCTTCCTCTGGGTGGGCTTGCCGTTTTGAAGGCGTTAGGCTGGTGCAGCCTCCTTTGCCCAGCAAAGCAATGATGTTATTGTTCCTCTTTATCCCAAGCTCTGTCTCTGTGTTATATTTGGCTCTGAAGCGTGGAGGTCAGTTTTCAACAACAATTCTTCACCTGGGTATTGCCCCCGAAAACGTCTTAAATTATTTTCTCCATGTAATATTCCAATTCTCTTGAGCAGGTATGTCTGGGATGAGAGAGTGTCTGCGTTGCGTGAATGGAGGTCTTGGTCCTTGGATTCCCCAGGAGAAGGTTTACCTGGGGATCTGCGCGCAAATAAAGACAGCCAGAAGCAAAGTAGCAAGCACAAAGCAGTTTATTAAAGCAAAAGTACACTCACTCTCAAGGTGGGAGAGCAGGCAGGTTCCCAGGTGAGGGGGCGGGGTTGGGGGGGGAATAATTACCTGCTTTCTCCCTCTGCTCACTTCAGCATTAAAACCCAGTCTCCATCTTCTCCGTGGAAGGGGATGGATAGAACTAACATTTATATGTCAAAAGAATCATTACAAAATACATAATCCCCATGCATCTTCACTATACAACAGAATCAGTGTAGTTAGGCTAAATCCATTGCTTTTGACTAAAAAATAAAAGTCTTTTTAAATGAATAGCATCAACACCTTGAAGAAGTTCTATAGTGATCTGTTGTATGCCTTAATTTTAATTAAAAAAAAAATGAATAGCATAATCGAAGCAAAGAATCAACATTAATCTTTAAATCAAAAGGATTTACAATGAGATTATAATTAATCACATGCCAAAAAATATCTTATTGAATAGGGTGGTGACCTCAGTTACTTTGTTTAATCACTAAAACAATTCAATCTCCAAATAAGAATTTGGACTGATTCCAAATATATCCAATTAAGATTATCAATTCACTAAGAACAGTGACAATAAACCTCAAAAATAAACTCTTTAAAAACTTTTTCTTTTTGATTAATGTATCTGCACTCATTTTTATTAGTACTTAGGTCCTTCAGGAAAGCAATCTTGGCAAGAGGACCCTGCTGTCCCCAGAATGCCTGGGGGGCAAGCATTTACATAAATAATTGTGTTGATTTTCTGTTCTATTACTGAGCACATCAGTTGTCACCCGTTAGCCCCATTTGCAACAGACCAAAACCAAAGAATGTTATTCTTGTTATCTCGAATACATTCTGGAAAGCAACAGATAGACAGATTTTTCTCCTATGGATTTAAAAAAAGCCTTTAGAATGTTTATATTTACCTACACACGTGATTATATGTTTCTAACTCAGACAATGTTTATCTCTCAGGTTACACAACAAAACCATGAGGGTGTTCTAGACAATACTTGTATTGCTAAAAGATTGTAATTCCTTTCTCTGAATACCTACAGGACAGTTACATAGAGATGATTCAGAAACCGAAAATAAAAATGAATCATTTCTGGCTTCTTACAAATGAAAATGTGTTTTCATTTACCACATTTAGCAAGTTTCCCCTAACATTTTAGTGACCTGGAACCATTGAGAAGACATTTTATTTTTCCAAATGTTATCTTTTTTTGCATGAAATGACAAGTGCTTCTTTAGTATTCTAATTGTTACAAAATGCTGAATCGATTATGAAAGTTTCCAAGGAGCCCCTTTCAATGAACTTCAGAGGAAAACTAAAATAAGCCTTCTCTAAAAAAGATTGGGGTTAAGGAAGCCAGTCCATTTTCCTTAACTTTTTTACGTGCTGATACATGCTATATATCTTTGAGTCTGCACCTGTTTTTTGTAAATCATAATTAATATCCTCAACTAGCCAGAAAGTGAGTATTTCTTGAGATCCCCCCAATGCACAGCACTCTCAAGATGCACTGACATTCAGCTTCTCCCCAGAATTCTGCCAAAATCTTCTCTTTGACTTTAGCTTCAGCCTTGGCATTTGGACCGTCATAGAACTAACAAACTATCGGCCTTCCTGAAGTTGTGTATAATCAGTGACAGGTGTTTGATGAGTTACCAACGTATCTAATCAGTATAGCAATGTCAGTAATACAAACACGACATGTCATTCAGATTTATTGTCGTATGAAAATTTACATTCAAATATAGATAAAAGCATACTAGATACAGCCTGAGCAAAAAAATGGTACGCACCTTATGTGCGGAGATTCTGACACTCAGCTGAAGTATAATCCATTATTACCAAAATTAATTGCAAAAATAATAATCAGTGATAACAGATGATAAATTCATTTTAAAAAAATTAAGAAATTCCCAATGGTTGAATAAAAAATAGGCCAACAGGTACATCAGTATTAGGAGAGAGTATGTGAACGAGATAAATTTAGGAAAAACATAATCTTATGGCAACAAGATATGCTTATAAAAATACAAATAATAATACAAAGATTATTAACAAAGCCTAGAACATTATTACATCGGTCTGAGTTTGATCATAAAAAGAGAGTCACTATAAGAATTATGAAAGCAATGAGTGTGATGCAGGAGTTAGGGCTTATATGATTGAAGTAGGAGCTGGGAAATAAAGGTCTACAAACATGAAGCCAAGAGATCAGGAGCAGCTACTAATGATGTCAGCCTCAAACACTGGCATATGGAGAAGCTGCCGCTTGCAGGGAAGTTTGAGAAACCACTACCACTGGGACCTTAGGTGAGAATTCCTAAAGCAGTCTGTGAAGTCACTGTGTCTTAACACCATGTTGTCTCAAGAACAGGGCTCCCCCTTACCTTCATCTTCCCCATCTCACACAAATTGCTCTCAACAAGAATCTCTAACAGAACCTCACAGCAAAGAGGATTCTGAAAAGCTTGGTTCTCAGACTTGGGTGGGAGGGTCTTGGGGCCAGGTTAAGAATAGACAACCCACCACTGTCATACTCCAATCATAGTGGAATTGCTTATTCTGTGAGCAGTTAAAACATGAAAGAAAATAATCTATGAGAACTGTATTTCGTTATCAGTTACCTGATCCCATAGAAGTTTTAAAACTTTCAAGAAAAAGATTCTGCTAAGGAATTTTCACAGTTAATGAGGATAACTTTAAAATCAGAATATCAATTTTGCCATATTAACATTTCACAAAGAGAAAAATATTCAAAACTCTATATAACAACTTTCATAATAAATCATCTTCAAGCTGGACATAATAAAGAATATAAATATAAACAAAAGAAGAAACTGTTAAAGAAAAATAGGCTTCCCAAATTATATTTTGTTCTCACTAATCAAACTTCAAAATAATAATTTTGTAAGACTGCTTTAAGATTTCTCTATGAGGTTTAAAATTAAACAAAAACTAATTCTAATGATTTTTATACACTTATTGAAGATAAAGGCTATTTAAGATTTGTCTCAAATTCATTTTATAAAATGTAACTAAAAAACATTTTCCTGAATTACACTCTGCATAAAATTACTAATGATATTACTAAATATGCCAGGTGAAAGCAAGTATGTATTTAGTACCTCAAACATGTGGCCAGAATGACTAAATGAGGCATCCAGTAGCTAAGAGGTTAGAGAAATTACCATTCCAGGTCCACAGGGTCAAACTTTTTTTTTTTTAAGATTTTATTTTTTAAGTAATCTCCACACCCAACGTGAGGCTTGAACTTGTGAACCTGAGACCAAGAGTCGCATGCTCTACTAAATGAGCCAGCCAGAGGCCACCACAATGTCAAACTTTTAATATTTGACTCCCCAGAAGTCTAATAATCATGATAGTAAATAATTTTTATTTTTATTTTTTTTTAAGATTTTATTTATTTATATGACAGAGAGAGACAGCGAGAACAGGAACACAAGCAGGGGGAGTGGGAGAGGGAGAAGCAGGCTTCCCGCTGAGCAGGGAGCCCGATGTGGGACTCAATCCCAGGATCCTGGGATCATGACCTGAGCTGAAGGCAGACGCTTAATGACTGAGCCACCCAGGCGCCCGATAGTAAATAATTTTTAAATAAAATTTAAATTTTATTTTATTTCAGGTCTAATCATGTATTTCATAAGTTCATTCTATTTGGTGATATTTGCATTTGGCCTTGACTTTGGGAAATTATTGATCTAATCACTCCATCATTGAGCGTTTGGAAAAAAAAAAAAAAAAATTGCATTTTAGGGAATATCTCTAAAATCATGTCAACACAGTTCAGTTAGATTGTTTGGGTGCTTTGTTTAGATATAAATGTCCTACTCTCTTTTTAAAGCAGAATTATTTTTTTAAGGCCACTACCTTCACGACATATTCCCCTTGATCATATAGCCAAAACTTCCTACTTTCAGAATTCTCTCTTTTGTTGTAATTATTCATGCCTATCTTTTCATCTCTCCTACTAATCTGACAGTGATTTAATGGCAAGAACATCTGTTTTTGTCTTTTTTTCATCCCCAACAGGAGTCATGAATCAGCAACCTGCATGGCAAATTCAGTCTGCAAATACATTTGGTTTGGTTGGCATGTGTATGTGTTCACGTTCCTCACAGAGTTCTTCCTTATGTATATTCAAGACATTGTGTAACCATCATCGAGATCTAATTTTAGAACAATTTCATCAACCAAAAAAAGTCTGTACCCATCAGCAGATACTCTCTACCCCTCCTCCACAGCCCTAGGCAAACATCAATCTATTTTCAATCTCTATAGATTTGACTATTCTGATTATTTCATAAAATGGAATTCTACCATATGGATTCATCTGTTACTGACTTCTTTCACTGAGCATAATGTTTTCAAGATCCACCCATGTTGCATCATATATCAGTACTTTATTAATTTATATTGCAAAATAATATCCTGCTTATTGATAGACCACTTTTTATCTATCAGTTCATCACGTAATGGACATTGGGTTATTTCCACTTTTTGGCTCTTATCAATAATGTTGCTGTGAACATCTGTGTACAAATTCTTGTGTGGACATATGTTTTCATTTCTCTTGGGTATGTACCTAAGAGTGAAACTGAGTCATATGGTAACTCTATGTTTAACCTTTCCAGAAACAGCCAGACTAATTTACAAAGTGGTTGCACCATTTTGCATTCTCACGACCAGTGTATGAGGGTTCCAATTTCTCCAAGTCTTCACCAACTTTTGTTATTGTCTGACTTTTTTTATTCTAGCTATCCTAGTGCATGTGAAATGGTATCTCACTATAATTTTGATTTTCAGCTCCCTAATGATTAATAATGTTAAGCATTTTTGTGCTTATTGGCCATTTATAATTTTTTTTTTGGAAATTCAGGTTCTTTGATTTTTTTTTCTTCTTTCTTCTTTGTCTGATTTTTAATTGGATTGTCTATCTTCTTTCAGTACTGAGTTGTAACAATTCTGTATGTATTTTGAATACATGTTCCTTACCAGGTACATAATTTGCAACTATTTTCTCCTATTCTGCAGGTTGTCCTTTCACTTTTTTAGTGGTATTGTTCGCAACACAATTTTTTTTTTAATTTTGATGAGGTCCAATGTATCTTTTTTTTTTTTTTTCTTTTGTCACTTATACTTTTGGTGTCATGCCTGAGAAAATATTATCTAACCCAAGGCCACAAATATTTACTCATATATTTCCTCCTAAGAGTTTTAAAAGTTTTAACTCTTTCATTTAGGTCTATGATCCAATGAGAGTTAATTTTTGTGTGTGATGTGAAATAGGAGTCTAATGTCATTCTTTTGTATGTAAATATCTAGTTAGTTGTCCCCAGCACCATCTGTTGAAAGATTACTCTTTCCCTATTGAATTGTCTTGGCACCCTTGTCAAAAATTAATTGACCAAAATGTGACAAATTATTTCTGTACTTATGCTAGTATAATACTGTCCTGAGTACCATACCTTTGCAGTACGTTTTGAAATCAGAAATGTGAGTCCTCAAACTTCGTTATTCTTTTTCAAGATTGTGTGGGCTATTCTGGATACTTTGCATTAACATAGGAATTTTAGGATTAATTTGTCATGTTTATAAAGAAGTCAGCTGGAATTTGGGGGAGTATTGCCATCTTAGAATATTGTCTTCCAGTACATTAACATGTGATATCTTTCCATTATTTAGGACTTCTTTTATTTTCTTTCAATGATGTTTTTTAGTTCTCATGTCCAAGTCTTGAACTTCTTTGTTAAATTTATTTCTACATACTTATCCTTTTGGATGGTATTATAAATAGAATCATTTTCTTAATTCCATTTTCAAATTGTCCATTATGAGTGTACATAAATACAATTGATTTTTTTATATTGATTTGACATTCTGTAACTTTGCTGAAGACCCATTTATTAGTCCTAATAGTCTTATTTTTAGTGGATTCCTTAGGATTTTCTGTATAAAAGATTGTGTCATTTGCAAATAGAGATAGTTTACTTCTTTTTTTCCAGTCTGACTGCCTTTTATTTCTTTTTCTTGCCTAATTACCTTGGCTCAAACCACCAGTATAATGTTGAATGAAATGACATACTATTTCACACCCCCAAAATATCTGAAATTTCATATTCTTTTGAAATCCAGAATACCTGGAAACTATTGGACTTAACAGGAGCTGAGTAGTGGCTGCCCATTTAGGTGAGACTTGTGCTTCCCACCTGACCAAGTCCCCACCACTCTCTATTGCCTAATAGTTGGCCAACTTCACTAACCTGTTCACTGCCTTATCCTGGAGGCATTTGAGTTCATAAATCCTGCCTTGCAAAGATTAACATGGTACCTCAATCATATTAGACATTTAGTGTATATTTATTAACTGAGGCGCAGGAAGATTGTCATGAATGAATAAACAAATGAATTTTTTCATCTGAGCATAAGTTCCATTTCTCCTAATTGCTGTCTCCCAAGCAACTAGATCCTCAGTTCTCATTCTACAATACATTTCTTATCAGATTCATAAGTTAACATCAGTCCATTATGACAGTTTTCATTAGTATCTTCTCTTTGTTCATAACTTATTATATGTTATATTTTAACATAAACTTCTTTTTATTTTGAAATTGAAACAGTGGAAGTGGTTTGAGGCTGAAATACCCTTCATGGGAAAGAAAACTGAAGTGCTCATTCATCAAAAGAAAAAACTCTCAAAGTCTGAGCCAGCTGCCCAATCTCCTCAGAACAAAGCAAAGAACAGATTAAGGTAGGAGGAAGGGTCCAATCAAATTGAGATGCTTATGGCTGGTGAATTTCCAGTAAAGTACAATTTTCAAAGTTGCCACAATCACAAAGTAGTAAGCCATTTAACTTTAAAAACAATTACAACGAGGGTGCATGGGTGGCTCAGTCGTTAAGCGTCTGCCTTCTGCTCAGGTCATGATCCCAGGGTCCTGGAATTGAGCCCCGTATCGAGCCCCCCATTGGACTCCCTGCTTCTCCTTCTTCCACTCCCCCTGCTTGTGTTCCCTCTCTCGCTGTCTCTCTCTCTGTCAAATAAATAAATAAAATCTTTTAAAAAAAAATCACAACAAGGATTATTCCCTCCAGCCCTCACCCCAATTCCCGCTCTTAAAAATAAATTTTTCACTATCTTGAATAAGTGATGTATCAGGACTGAATACTAATTCATTTTGCTTCAAGGGAGGGGACTCCTTTGACTTATTTCTAGGATCAGGATTGAGGAAAAGGGGCAAATTCAAATGGTGGTACAGGATGTTTATTTATTATTGCTAACTCATTACTTGCTGGAATTCATTTCAAACATCTTTACATAGCAGTGGGTTATATCAAATTTGCACAGAAATGTTACAAGTGGTCCTTCAACCCACAAAGGGGAAAATGGTGAGTCAAAATTTAAGTACCCCCAACACACACACAGTCTTGGGTTTTTGTTGGGGGAGTGACTGAGGTTGCTGGCTGGGGAGGGTAAAGGGGCGAGAAGCACATTGCCAAGAATGGGGTTGAGGGTGAGGCAAGCTGGGGACAGACTCTGAAAGTTGTACCTGTTAGAATGGCACATTACCTCAAACAAGTGAAGAAAATTGCCAATGAGTGAAATGTATTTATGGGGGTGGACGGGGGAATGGAAGAGAAATTTTAAGAAATTAAAACAATACAGCGGTCACTAAATAATTTCTCTATCCTTTAAAAAAAAATCCAAAATGTCAAAGGTAATTTTTCTCCTTTGGAAAAAGAAGTCATTCCCCGCCCCCTACCCCCACCTAAGCAGGGGAAGTTGCCACTACCTGATGTCTTTCTTGTTTCACCTAAAGATAGATAAACTGTAATAGGGATTCTAGGAGAATGTCCATTAGCGGCTGGGGAGGAGCCGAGCTCACCCAGTGGAATTCCCCAACTACAAAGATGGCCTGAGCGAGTCCAGAGGGCCAGGCCTTTGAACTCTCTCAGGCAGAGTCTTGCTCCACCTCTTCTTCTAGAGCCACTGTCCCCTTGAAGACTGAGATGGGGATACAGCGGAGGTGGAACATCTCAAACATGGTCTTAGCTCTGAACTTCCCAGGCTTTCTGACTTTGTGGCTGAGTAGTGAGTTCCAGGCAAACCCCCAGATTTCACCTCCAACCAACACCTCCCTCCCCAGCCCCAGCACAAGAATAGAGGAAATTCCTTTCCTCACCCTCTGGTCCAACAAAGCTATAGTTGGAGAGAGAGGGACAAACTGGAGGGAAAGAAGTAAAACTTGAGACCCCAGGGCAAGAAAGGCACAAAGGGAGGACCTAAGTCCTGTCCAGCCCAAGTAATATGAGTGAGGAATCCTGTGAGGACTGCCCGTTCCCTGAAGACAAACTTTTTGTGGCACAAGTCTCAATCACGTCTCCTCCTGGCTGGGATTCACACTTCCATGCAGGAGTTCCTGCCCTTGGTTCTAATCTCATTATAAGCATTGAGGCAGTTAATTCATTTATACTAGTAGCATCCATCACCTGTGGTGGTTCAAAACACATGCTCCCAAAGAGCTTCCAGCTATTTCATTAAAGAAAAAAAAAAATCTTTCTTTTCTTTCTTTCCTGTGAGTCCAGATTCAAACATATTAGGGAGCCATAATGGCACCATCACACTGTGCACCAAGGAGGTACACAGGCTCGGGTGGGGATGTTTACCCTCACTCTCTAAATCCCCCTTCAGCCATTATTACCCACTCCCTCTCCTGCACCCCATCAGAGAAGCCTTTGTATACAGAGGAAAGAAACTGAAGTTTTCAGCTGATGTTACTCTAAATCTAAATATAAAAGAAGTGTTTTGTATCTAAATCATCAACATATTTGGAAGGGAAATAGCTTTTATGTCCTCTGGCATTGATACAGATTTTTTTTTTCAGGCATCTTGTAATTACTGGGTCAGGCTGTGCTGTTTCCCCTCTACCAGTTTTCAACAAATAGGCAAACAGTTGCATGGTTTCAATGTCAAAGCCACTAGAATTTCCTCATAACCACTTCAGGGGAAAGAAAGGAGATTCCCCCACCCCTAGATGAGAGGAGGAAGGAGACCGTTGACTCCAGGCACCAGCTTCTCTTGTGAATCAGGAAGCTCAAGTCATCCCTCTGGGGCTCTGTGAGGCAGTTACACAGTGCTGCTGGTTCTTCATTTTGGTAGGGGGTGGTCTGGGGTGGGAGGAGGGAAAGGCACCCTTGAGAGCTAATCCATGCCTTTCCTCACTGGTGTACCATTTTACCATCTGAGCAGAATCTTGCTGGTAAGACTACAAACGAATACTGTTTTCTTAAACAAGTTACTATGACAATCTTCATATTGCCTTTACTGACCAGTTACCAAGACATGTGTTTGAAATTATTGTTTCATTCCTTGGGGATAGGACAAACTGTTGACTGTAGATTAGATACTTAAAAGACATTTGTTTTACCTGAGTCACATCTTTATGGAAATTTTCCCAGGATTGAATTTACAAGAATCCATGACTGGCATTTATCACAGTTATTAAGCATAATGAAATCCAAACCAATACGAGTTCATCTCCTCTATCAGCCTCAAGGGCTCCATTTCATATTCTGAAGGTCCAGGTTGTGAATACTGCTTATAGCAGCAACCCAGTTACTATCAGAGATTCCAGCTGAGGGAAGTCAGTTAAGTTTCTTTCAAAGCTTTTTAGGTTCAATTGGTCAGTTTCTGCTTCATTTAAAATATCTCCAAAACCATTTAATCTTAAATCTTTAAAGATTTTACTTTCAAGGAAATAAAATGATCAATGCTATATTTAATAAAAATTATTGTCATTCCAAAACATATTAGAGAATTATATTTCAGATGGGGAATTGGATGAAAATGGTCAAAAAGTACAAACTTCCAGTTTTAAGACAAAGTACTAGTTGTAATGTACAACATGATGACTAGAATTACCACTGTTGAGTGGTATGTTTGGAAAGTTGTTAAGAGACTAGATCCTAAGAGTTCTCATCACAAGAAAAAAAAAACCATTTTTTTTTCTTTCTGTCTTGTATCTATAATGAGATCATTGATATTAACTAAGCTTCTTGTGATAATCATTTCACAATATATGTGAGTCAAATCATTATGCCGTACACCTGAAACTTACATACAGTTTTTTGTATCAATTATATGTCAATAAAAATGGGAGGTGGAAGAATTATACTTCACTATTTAGGCATAATCTTATCAAGGAATGGAAACCCAAACATCTGAACCAGGCCCAAACTAGATACACGCTAAAGCAGGGTTTCTCAATATTACATCATTAACCAAATGATTCTGTGTTGCGAGGGACTGTCCTGTGCATTGTAGATGCTTAGCAGCATCACCGACCTCTATCCACTGGATGCCAATAACACTCCCTGTCCAGTGTGACAACTAGAAATGTCTCCAGACATTGGCAAATGTCCATGCATGGTTAAAACCCACAATGGAGACCTCTGTCTAAAGAACGAATAATACCAAGATTATCTCAGGGTAGAAGTCAGATCATATGCATGAACAATGTCCCAGGTAAAATGCCTATTCTGCAATAAATCCTATACCAGACACTTCCAACAGAGATGGGTCACTTGTCTAATCTGGACTGATCCTCCCGAGTCCAACTTCATCTTCCACTAACTCTCCCACTAGAGTGGTATGAACTCTAGGAAGATGATGTAGTTCCAATATCCTTGCATCCAAGGGAATCAACAGACCTCAGGAAAAATTAGAGAATATTGACCAAGATAAGTATACTCATTTCTTTTGATGAAAGTTATTCCCCGGACCAGAAGTTGTTCTCGCACTTAGGGTTAATGGGCAAAAAAGTGTATATTCATTATGTGACCTAAAACTGGGTCCTACATTATGAATCTTTTTATTCATCCCACAGATATAGTTATTCACAGTGTTTTTTCAGGTGTCCTGCACTATACAGTGTGCCCACAACCACGAAATAAAGCATAGAGAAATTGTCACCACCTTCAGGGAGCTCATAATCAACTGATGAACTGGTCTAGTTTCCTTTCAGCATTACGGCAGCTAACCTCCACCCTCCACTGCCCTTCTGTGATCGATCCTGGCCTCACGCAGGGGAGCACACGTATTGCTGCAGCAGTTGTCTGTTTATTCTCAAAGACGAAATTTGTTTTTCCAATGTCTAAGTCTTGCTTGAATTGACCCCCCAGATTCCTTAATCTCACTCAGCTATTCTGATCATGCACGTATTTCAACACTTTTCATCACTAACGAATGATTCCCTCACTTTGTACCAATTTTTTGGTTTATGCTCTTATGTAACTGTGAGCATAGACAGCATTTACAAAAAGTTATAAAAGGACTGTACACAATAGTGAGAATGGAGCCTTAGATTGTAAGTTCATGTATTGAACAGTTAAATGTTAATAGCTACCTAGAGTGCTCTGTTGAAAAGGATTCTCTGGTGGAATGAAATGACATGTATAGGATGCTATGGGAACTCACAAGAGGGAGTTCTTGTCTCTGCAGGAGATGTAAGGGACAGTCTTCTAAAACCATGACATGTCAAATGTTCCAATTCTCTATTTGGGACTGGAGAAGATTGCAGGCAGAAGGATATGCATTTGCAACAAGTTCAAGCAGTAATTCAAGGTATGTAGGTTTGGTTTAGGGGCAGGCTGAAAATACTGTGGAAAATAGGGCTGGAAAGTTAGAAATTAAAAAGGAGAAAATCCAGACTTTTTGTATGTATCACTCTGGCAACAGTGTCAAGAATAAAATGGAGAGATTTTTTTTTTTCCCTATAATGACCATGTTACTCACCTTTTCTTTTTAAGATTTATTTTTGAGAAAGAGCACGTGCACAAGTGGGGGGAGGGGCAGAGGGAGAGAATTCTCAAGCAGACTCCCACTGAATGCAGAGCCCCGACGCTGGACTCTAACCCCCGACCCATGAGATCATGACCTGAACCAAAACCAAGAGTTGGATGCTCATCCGACTGAGCGCCCCTGGTAGTCACCTTCTTAAAGAGAGTCCACCTGGGAGAATATTGTAATAGACTCAGAAATTGAAGATCAGAATTTCAACAGCATCTAAATTGATATAATTTCTCATTTACATATAAAAGAGATAACTCCACAAACCTAGCTCAGATGGCAAGAGCTGGGTATGAGGGTGGTGCTAATTATGAAGATGATGAAGAATCACAGATAAAATTTATTTGAACTCTCACTAAATGCCATCACTGACGCTAAGCACTTCATCTCAGCACTACTGTCATCTTCATCCTCATGCGGCAAATTGCAAAAAGGCTCAAATTCCACCCATCCTTGAAATATGCTCCTCTGTGATATGAATTTCCACTCTTCCTATCAAGGGGTAGAGCCTAAATCTCTATCCTTTCAATCTGGGCTTGACCATGTGATTTGCTTTAGTCAAGAAGCATTAGCAAACATGATGCAAGCACAGCCTTGAAAACAGACTTACTCTCTTTAGCTGCCCCACCAGCACCATGTGAAGAAGCATGAGTCAGCCTGTTGGATGGTGAGAGACATATTGCCCATCCGGCAGATGATATCCACCCATCTGGCAGACCTGAGGCGAGGCCTCCCTAGACCAACTAGCCTGCCAAACACTGACATGTAAATAAAAACATTCTAAACAGCCCTTCTCTAGCCACTCTCCTCAGATCAGAAAGAACCTTGTAGCCAATCCCTAGAGTTATAGAAATACTGTTTATTGCATTGAGCCACTAAGTTTGGGGGGTTTGTTACACACCAAAAGTTTAGTAACAGATCTCAGTGAAATCTTAGGAGATGGATACTTATATTATTTCCAAAATGGGGAAAAAATGAGACATTTAAGACTAAGTAACTTGCCCATGGTTATAGAGATAACAAATGATAAAGATCAGAATTTGAACCCAGGCTCTTGATTGGTTTTTTTTTTTTTTTTTTGGCATTTTGGTGTTTTCTTTTCTTAGCTAGAAGAATCTGCACAGTGTTTTCTCAATTAAAGAAACTAAGATTTTACTAATACCTTAGAAGAAAATGAGGGTGGAGAAGACATATAAGAACAAGAAATCCTGGGAAAAAATAATTCACCAGGTTTGTCACCAAGGAATACACAGGTTAAAGAGAAGAATGATAATTATGTTTTGCAGTGATTGTCAAAACCAGTAACTCACAGCCTATCAGTCAACTACAAGACTCAGTAGTCTGTAGGGGCTTCTAGGTGGTCTACCTGCTGGTCTGTGGACCTAATAACATGTGTGATATTACAAGCAGGCATGGACACATTTTTTATATGCCTCCATGAAATGTTATCAAAATGCCTCATGGTTTTCATATTCATTCTCTCTTTCTTACTTCATCATGGCAAGAGAGAGGGATTTATTACCACGTCATGGTCCCTAAACCCAGAATGTTTGAAATCCACTACAATCAAGCACACAGCCAAGTCCCCCCCCGCCCAAAAAAAAAAATCCCAAGCTGGTGGAACAGGAAAAGAGAAGGTCCATGATAATTAAAAAGATAACAGTAGGAATGCTCACAGAGAGGCACTACATAGAATGCAGAGTTATATTGTAAAGGTAAATGGAGGAAATTTTGATTTATTGAGCTATAATTCCATCGAGGGTTTCTGGTGACTCCAGCTTCACACTTGTGGTTGTAATATTCCCAGAACCCCTCAATGGAGTGATTTCCTGAAATGCACAGCTGCCTCTTATTTATTTTATTAACTTTACATAAAAACCATGGGAGCACAGCTTTTACGGTATTTGACTATGATTGGCCTTGTCTTTTCAAGTTTGGGATGGAAGGGGAAAAAACGTAAAATGAAAGGAGAACACCATTTAAAAACTAAAACTTTCAAAGGAGTGATAAGTAGAAACACTTTTTGCTTGGGGTTATAATTTAGCAATGAAATTTCCTCAAACTAATATATGATAACTGATTATATTTCAAAACAGATCAAAATCCAGATTTTATACCATGAAAGACGGTTGTGTAATATGCAAACACCAGTCTAAAAGATAGGAAAATTGCTGAACTTCTTGGTTATAACTTTTTTATTAAGAAACAAGGCAGTGTAATTTGTTGTAGGATCTATTATGATCCATTCTTAATTTTCTTCAAGTGTCTTGAGAACATCTAAAAAGATCCTTTGAAATAATCTCCATTACTCAAAAACGTCATTGCAAAGACTATTATCTCTAAAATAAAAGCTATTAGAGTCTGATCTAAGATTCTAGAGCTAAAATAGGACACTAGAATGGAAAAATCAGTTCACTGAGAAAAATTTAATTTAAAAATATATAAGCTCAGTAACTAATGACACTTTTTTATAATTGGGGGATAGATTTTTTATCTTTTAATAAATTCCTAACAAAGCTCCATTGGATGAGTTAACCACCCAATACAATTTAAAATATTAAGTGCAAATAAACCACAACGTAGTGTTAATGCCAAAGCATTTTCTTACTTAATTGAACAAGGGTATAATCAGAACTTCTGCAGAAAGTCCAACATATGGAGCTTATAGCTCTTCAATTATGTCAACATTTATTAGTTAAAGAGAAATCACAAATCTTCTTTAAGGAAGTGAGCCCAGATGCCTGCAATTAATATTTCTCAGCCCCACAAAAGATACTATAACTTAATTCCCAGTGTCTTTACTTTCAAGGGCTAAAAGCTCACAAATTATATCACAAGAAACAGCAATGGCTAACTAGAGGTTTGTTGTAATGTATTTTCGTAAGCTGAGGCTAATTGGAGCCAAATGAGTAGAGCAATGTTGTAAGAGCATGTAGAGGAATCCTGAGTCTTTAGGAACTGAAATGAATGAGGATAATCACCAGTGTATGCAGAATACACGGAACTCAATTAATATAAATAGGATAGCCGTCAGCTGGGAAGTGCCACAGATCATGATGAGTTCTGGTGGGCAGCAGATGTCTTATTACACTGTATAAACACAAGCAACATGCCAGACTGAACCAGATCAAACAACTGGAAATCAGGGAACCAGGAGCTCAAAGGGTGATCTTTGCAAATTTCTGTGGTGCAGTTTTACCGAGAATGGTCTGTTCTAGGTTGTCAATTTGTGTGTGTTGGGTGGAAGGAGGTAGGTAAGATGCACAGAGATTTTTTTAAAAGGACAAAAAAATGTAGTGGGAGCAAGATAAAACTACTACCGTACTTCAACCATGACAACAATTCTTTTTACCCACACACCCATTATAATAAGCATAAAAATTATTTGAAGCTTATATCCGGTTTTTATAATAAATTTTGATCTCAAAAGTAACAATGCTGAGAAGACTCTTGATATATTTTTTTTTTTTTTAAGATTTTATTTTTTATTTATTTGACAGAGAGAGACACAGCGAGAGAGGGAACACAAGCAGGGGGAGTGGGAGAGGGAGAAGCAGGCTCCCCGCAGAGCAGGGAGCCCGATGCGGGACTCGATCCCAGGACCCTGGGATCATGACCTGAGCTGAAGGCAGTCGCTCAACCAACTGAGCCACCCAGGCGCCCAAGACTCTTGATATATTGACATTCCATTCTTAAGGAATAAAGGTTACAGCTTGAATTTTGCTAGCATAAGATCTTCTGTCAGATTCTCTTTTTATAATGGACAGTGTTGATAAGTTCCCCTTTCAAAATGAAATAACATTAAATGCACAACTTGAAACTATCCTGAGCACAGCATATTTTAATTTGTCACACATATCAGAATTTCGACTTTTTCTTTCATTTTAAATATTCTGATTTAGAGATGGTAACTCTGTCATCACACTTAAGCATGTGTATATTAGGTATGAATGTTTTTCAACAGCCACTGAAGCAAACCAAAGGAATTTCAAACAAATTCATATTCTCGTCATAAGAGCCATTGTACGGTGAGAATCTTGGACTTACCACCAACTCTGTGACATCTTATGTTGCCTTGATTGAGTGTCAGCCTCTCTGGGTTTCAGTTTACTCCCCTTAAGATGAGGGACTGGTGTGGATAAAGGTTTTTCCAGCTCTCAGAGTCTGTGTAAACTGAGAACCAGTCAAACTGTGTGAAACCACTAATAATTCAGACAGAATGACCTTTTTATTTTAATATTTATGGCTAAGGATATTTCTGAGGCTTCTGAAGTTCTAATCATGAGTCATTACAGGAAGTTGTGTAGGAGTTATAGAACAAGCCAAATTACATACAATTAGAGAAAAATCACAAAATACAGGCAAGAAGAGAGAAGAAAATATAAACCAGCTATAATCTTAACTCCAAGATGTAACATAGTTAAGACTTTAGTGGATAGTAGAGGGAGGAGGGTAAGAGAGGGGTGCAGGAGATAGTGGGGGGGAAGAAGGGACAGATGGTGAGGATGATAAATCTCATAAAGGATGTAGCTGTTACGGATGTGGATATACTTATGGCATATGTAGACACGCATGACCTAAGATGATGTAGATATAGCATACCACTCTCATTTGGAACTTGACCTGACACTAAAGATAAATATTTTCTTAGATGATCAAATATTTCGCAAGAGCAACATGATAAGGACGGGTAAATATATATATGCTAAATACAGATACATTCCATGTATCTGTATATATATTGACTTGTAATTTTATAATTATACCCTACAGCTAAAAATTTATATACAGCCATAATTTTCAGGGTCAGTTCCTAGACATAAAAAAATAGTATGGGAGCACAGTGCAAAAATGTTTAATTAGGATAAAGTTATGTTGTCCCTAGCACAAGGGGAAGTGGGAAATGAGGAAGCCTCTTGTTCTATCTTGACCTTAATGATTTTAAGACTAGAGGTCTGTCTCCTGAAGAGAGACTCGGGATTGGCCGTGCTGAGGTGTGAAAAGTCAAGATCACTCGTCAAGTGTCCTGATGAGGGTGACAGCAGCAGTCCTCATTTAATCCATCACCATCCAGATAGAGATAGACGTGAGGCAGGTCAAGTAGAACAGGGCCACAGAGACCAAAAGCAAGGACTCTGCAAGAATGTAGACCAGCTCTCAATAAATTCACAAAACGAAGCCACCCTCTTCATTTTTAATTTTCAGGCTCCTTGCCCCCATTGTAAAATAAATAGCTTCTCAAACTCAGCTCTTGAGTTTTGTGTTTTATCTTTGGAGGTTTCTATGACTTTCAAAAAGGTACAATCACTGACATTTATTTTTCTGATTTTTTTAATAAAATCAAATATCAGACATTTTCTGAACAGAAGGTCATCAGTTATGACAGTAATGCATGGCAGGGTTAAGAATGGAAATGTCAAGGATACCATTCACCTGGGGGGGGGGCTTGTTGAGGGTTCTGGTTTCTGGGCTCACAACCTTATGTTGAGGGGCTCCTTACCCTCACACCCCATGAGATATGTAGGGTCTCACCTTCATTTTCTTAGACTAACAAGTGTCCTTGAGCATTGTGGGGGAATCGCATTGAAGGTGAGCAATAAGAGGAAGTCCAGATATTTCTGCTACCCTTCTTCTGCCCCTCAAACCTTATCTAAGTCCTGAATCCTATTTCTTCTGAAAATGAACACCAACAGTTAACTTTAGTCTGAGGCTTCCTTTCCCGTAAGGCAGTGATGGACTTCCATACCGCCTAGGTCACTCCATGAGAAAGCATGTATGTTATTATCCACTAGAAGAGGCGTGCAGTCCACCAGATCTGTCCAGGAAGGATTCAGGGATGCTGGGTCTCCCAAAGCCTAGAACGGAAGCAGCACTTGAAAGAAATGCTGGTGAGCCAGTTTGTGAAGAAAAGAAGAGAACGAAAGAACCAGCTCATGGAGATCTTGGCATGAAGAGACAGCACAGAAACAATTGGATGCATTGTCCTATGCATGGGAGGGAGGGTGAGGAAGTAGACAGGTGGGGCAGGATGTGTGAGTTATTTGAAGACATTTTTTCTTCCATGGAAAGAGTTCTAATCACTGGTTCCAATGGGGTGGGGCTTGTGATACCTAGAGTGCTGGACATATTTCTGGCAGAAACCTATGAGAAGTCACAGGAGGCAAAAGAAACTCCAGTAACCACACATTGAAAAAAAAAAAAAAGAGCAAAGTTGGTGGTAGAGGGACAGGGTGATAAGCAGAGCACACTCACAAAAGCCATGTGGCCAATTTCTTCCTTGAAGCCCATCCCACTCTGAAAAGATCTCCTTTTAATTGAGGATGAAATTCGTATTCACAGGCAGCGTGAGATGGTACACTTGAGGGTCCTGATTTTTTTTTTCTTGCCCATGAATATTATCAATTCCAAATATAGGCTTACATGGAAGCATTATATCCAGCTGGATGGGCATAGAGAAGCTGGAAATCTGCTGAAGGGTCTCTTTTCCAGGAAAAGACCATTCTTGGTTTCTGATATTTAGGGGATGTTTCAGCCTCCAAAAAAATAACACACAGGGCCCCCATATCAATGACTTCTTTTGCCATAAAGACTGATAGAAATTCAACAAAATCAGAAAGGAAAACTAATTTTTTAAATGCCTATGTAATTTAATGACATAAGAGACTTGAATATATGTAGCAATGAAAGGAAACTAAGGATGTTATGGGTTGTAACCGTGAGTTTGTTAAGCAAGATGGGTAATACAGCCTAATGACAAATAGTCCATGTCATCACCTAGGATTACTAAGAGACAATGTGACTGCTTTAAAAAAAAAAAAAAAAAACTTTAGAATAATTATGACTTTAACATTATACATCTTTGTGTACAGTTTTGTGCTGCAAGTAATTGAAACCTCAACCAAGAGTAGTTTAAATGTGAGTGTATGTATTTTTACCTCACTTTACATAAGTCTGCCAGTAGGACTGTACCAGGGTTGGTTAACTCAATAGCAGAGCTATGGCATCAAAAATTCAGGATCTTTCCATTTGTCTCTTTCCATTGGCCAAAGATGACTGCTAAAATTCCACGGGTTGCATGTATTAACATTCTGAGACCGAAAAATGCAAGCTAAACTCATTCATTGATTTTTATGATTTTTCTATCCCAGAAACCCCCTCTAGCAGCCTGGATCTAATCAGGACATAGAAATCTCACAGTAGATTTAACATGGGAACGTTAATAGCTTTATTAGCTACAATTATTAGCTACAATAAAACAGTAACTATAAGATGTAAGGAACCTGTATATGGGACGCTAGGGCTAATGGAGGGTATGCAAGGAAAGACAAACTTGGAAGCATTTCAGGCCTTGCAGAAGATGCCTTTAAGCCACCGCATAGCAAGGAGGTTGGCTTGTTTAACCAGGCCTGCTGGAGTCTGTACCTGCTGGGCAAACCATAGGCAGCCCCCTACCCAGTGGAGGTGCGGGAGCAGAGGGGTCAGCTACCTTGGCGTGGGCGTCCCGTGGAAGTCTAGGCTCGCTTTGGGCGAGGGGAGGGGGAGCGCCTTCAGAGCCTGAGGGCTGGCAGGGAGTGGCTTGGAGTAGGAGCTGTCTTTCTGTGCAGATTCCCCCCCTCCCATACCCCCACGCCTCGGGTCACAGGTAGCAGCAAGTTGGCCAGCCAGGTTATTGCTAGGCCAAGGTCACAAAGAGATCGCATTCAGGACCCGAGGCAAGTTCCACCCAGTGTCCTCGCACCCGCAGCTCAGGCTGCAAATTGCTGGAAGCCAATCCCTCTTGCAGTGTCTCTCTAGCGCCCTCTACTGAAAATCTTAACATCATACTTACTTAAAAGGGAAATGGTGATAGAAAGTCCGTTATCAAAGAGCATGTATGGAAAGGTGTGTTCAGAGCTCAGAGGCAATAAATTAAGAACTGACACAGCCCCGGATGACTTTCTTTAATATCCCCTTGACCAGGAGTGCGTGACATGCACACGCCTAAATCCATAACTAGATGGAATTAATCACCATATTTGGCTTAAGCTAATCAAGATTTACCCCAGGGCTGAAATGGAGCTCTTTCCAGGAAACACAGCCCACAAGGCTAACCAGGGTTGTGCCATCAGGCAGAAGCCTGGGAATGCACGTGAGCAGACAACTAACAGTGTGTGCTACCCCGTGCCTTCTGTTTCCGTGGTTGGGGATACCCCCAGTCAGAAAATTAACGGCAAACACCTAGAGGCCATGTTTTCCTAAAGATTTTTTTAATTGTTTTTGAAACAATAGCTTTAGCAAAAGCATCTGAGAGCAGATAATACAGAGAGTAGAATCTTATACTGTATAAGTAGCTGAGTTAGAAGACTATGTAAATTTTTAATGATATGAAACCTACTGTCTAGAAACTAAAGTTTGTTTTTTTTTTTAAGAAGTGAAAATTTTAATCTTCGCTTGGTATGAAAAGAGAGTGGGAGAAAGCTTTAAATACTTATCAATAAAAATTTCTCTAATCCTTACTTACAGAATCTCCAGATACTATATCCTTACCTCACCACCATCATCCCAGTTTCCTGATAAAACCTGGCTTTTCCTTTTATGACTTGCTCATCTCCCTGCTCACTTGCCTACATGCTCATATTGGGTGGCCTCATCTTCCTCTTCATTGCTCTCCTTCCTCCATATGATAAATTCACATTTGCCACCATACTCTTTTATAGCAATACCTGCTGTGCCCAAAGAGTTATAATACAGGTATGCTTGATGGTGAAGTGCTGTTGATCACAAATGTTATTATTTAAGAAATTACATCTGTTTAATCTGAAACATTATTTGAAAACATTATTTGGTGAAGGAGTGCCCTTACCTGCATAAATAAGTAAATGTATGAAAGAACAGGCCTTATATTCTGCATACAATTTTATTATTAAAAAGATATTTTAATTTCATATAATATCACTTTAGGATAAAGTCAACCTAAAATCAGAAAATTTCAAGTTGCTTTTCCTGCTAAAGAATTATCACCGACCAGCTCAATCAGTAGTCACCTTTAACACGTACTGCTTCTCCTGACGAGAATAATCCATTTAAAGAAAGTCACAAGAATTCACCACTGAGAGTCATATTTCTGGGTAACACATAACAAAGCTTTGGTAACAGTCCAGTGTCATTTCCTTGAAGGTCGATGTGGGACATTGTTGCTGAGGAAGGTCAAAAGCTGCCAAGACCTTCCTAAAGAACACTATAGCATCTTTATGTCAGTGATTATACTTGCTTTGAAAGAAGTATTTATATGCAATGCTGCAAAGCTTAACAATTAATTTCTACTTAGCTGTGTGACTTAACATTCAGGCTTCATATAGCATAGCTAAAATGTATAGGAAACTCTAAGTAAATTTGCTCTCAGAGATTTTATACTGGAGCAGATATGATATCTTAAATGCATATTAAAACTGACTCAGGCTCAGAATATCAATCCTCCAGGAAATAAGAAGAGGTGAGGGTTGCACCTAGTCTGAGATATGAAAGGGGAAGTTTCCTTGGTTCATCCTTCCCATGGAATGGGATCCAACCATGGGGTTCATCCCAACCATGTCCTTCCCCTTACGATCTCACTATTATAACCAGGCTGTGAGGGCTCCTAGTTCCAGAATTTGCCTTCACTTCCTCCCATCTTGATAATCAAGCATTACATTCAACCTATTCTTTGTCAACCAGATGTCCAGAGGAAAGGACCCAAACAAAATGTGTGTTGGGTGGAGGGAGGGGGGGAAAGCAGTCCTGTCACCACTTTAAGGCAATCAAGGGCCTTTCTCATGTCACTAAGTAGTTAAAACTACAAGCTCTGGAACCCCTTTGACTGCTTGGACTCAGATCCCTGTTTGGTCAGGTATTACCTGTACAACTTTGACGATGTTACTGAACTTCTTTGTGCTTCAGTCTGCTCTTCTATAAAATGCAGATAAAAATCATACTTATCTGGCACGGTTGTTCTTAGGCTAAATGGTTTGATACACATGAAGCACTTAGAATAATGCCTGGGAGTGAGTGTGTATCAAGTCAATGCAGCGCCTTTCTCAAAATTTGGGAATAAAAAAAAGTTGCTTGAAATATGCATGAAATTCAAATAATTTGAGTATAAATCATTTATGAAAATAAAAATTTTCACTAATGTTCACTAGTAAGGTAAATGCTCAATTAAACAAATGACTGAAATGCTGAATTGTATATTATATTAAGAATGACTATGTATGAGGTTGTTCCAGTTATCTATTATTGTAGAAAAAGAAAAAGACTCTCCAACACTTAGTGACATAAAACAGTAACCATTTTGGGCGCCTGGGTGGCTCAGTTGGTTAAGCGACTGCCTTCGGCTCGGGTCATGATCCCAGAGTCCCGGGATCAAGTCCCGCATCGGGCTCCCTGCTCAGCGGGGAGCCTGCTTCTCCCTCTGACCCTCCCCCCTCTCATGTACTCTCTCTCTCATTCTCTCTCTCATTCTCGCTCTCTCAAATAAATAAATAAATCTTTTAAAAAAAAAAACAGTAACCATTTTATTATGCTCATTATATTGTGGATCAGGAATTCAGGTAGAGCACAGTGGTAATGGCTTTTCTCTCCTCCATAGTAACTGAGGTCTCAGCTGGGTTGAGATGGTTTGAGAGCTCAACTGAGGCCATATGCCTGGAGCCTCATTAATGGCTGTTGACTGGGCTTCTTGATTCTTCTCCACATTCCATCTGCTGACGTTGCAATATTCAAGATGGCTTCTTCACTCAAGGCCTGTTGCCTACACTGGGTGGCTGGAACACATGGGGCTCTTCAGGTAGTCTCTCCATGTGACTAGCGTAGGCTTCTTCAAAGCATGGCCTTCTCAGTTCTCAGACTTTTCATATGATGGTTCATGGCTCCAAGAGCAAGTATCCCAGGAAACCCACTAGAAGATGCAAGGTTTTAATGACTTACCCTCAGAAGCCCTAAAACATCACATTTGCCACATTCTAATGGTCAGTAAATCACTAAAGTCAGCCCAAAATCAAGAGGAGGAGAACTAGAAACTGCTTTTCAATTGGAGAAGTAACCAATAATTTGTGTCCTTTCATCTACTTAAGTCCACTAAGTCATTGACTTTATACTTTCTAACTACTGCTCTTGACAGTCAGCCTTCTCAAAAGAATTGTTCACCCAAGCTGTGTCCACTTACTTCTTAACTGCCTCTCTAATATGGCATTAGCTCTCGTTATTCCACTAAAACTCTTCTTGCAAAAGCCATTAATGACGTCCACATTAGCAAATATAATGGAAAATGTTAGGTATCCTTTTTCTTCATTTCTAAGGAGTTTTTGACATAATCGAAAACTTTCTTTAAACATGCTCTCCCCTAGGCTTTTTGACACCATACTCCAGTTTTTCTCCTCTCTGGCTGTTTCTTCTTGGTCTTCTTTACTTCCTCCCTTTTTTTCACCCACATCCCTCTCCTTCATCACCACCACCATCTCCATACACCCTCATCAGTTGTTACTTCTGTTTTCACCAGTACTCAATGTCATTCATTTATCCTTATTTCTACTGCTACTAACCTAGTCAAAGCCAAAACTCTCATACCAGATCTCCTGCAGTAGTATCCTAATTAGTCTCCCCACAAAGCCCTCTTTCCCCTTCTAATCTGTTCTTCAAATTATGCCCTTAAAAATGGCTTAAAGATTGAAAATCCTTGGGTTGTTTTCCAATGAACTTCAAATAAAACTTAACCTTACCTGCCTTCCCCTATTTCATGCCATTCTCCCCTTTGCTGACTTTCCTTCAGTTCCTCAATGTACCATGCTCCTTCCACCTGAGGACCTTTCTCCATACTCATCTCCCCAGATGGAAGTGCCTTCTCTCCTTCCTTCCCATTTGTGTCCTACCTCACTCCCACTCATTCTACTTAGTCTCAGCTCAAATACCATTGTCTCAGAGACAACCTCTCTCACTTCTCTCTACCTAAATTAGGCCTTCCCAGAATTCTTTATCATGTTTCTTCATTGAAAATATATTGCTAATTGTAATTATATATTTCCTAGTTCTTTATTTAATGTTGTTTCTAGTAAGCAGGATGTACATTTGATGAAGGTAGGGACACTGTATTTTTCTTTCACTGTTGTTAGTATAATGGTGATAATTTTTCCCTCTGGGGTCAGATTACCTGATGTATATTCTGGACCTAGAACTAGCTGTGACTTTGGGCAAGTGATTTAATCACATATGCTTTAGTCCTCTTATCACAAAAATGTAGGTAATAATAACACCTGTCTAATAGGATTGTGGTAAGGACTTAATGTAATAATGCATGTTAAGAGTTTAGCAAATGATCTGGCACACAACAGCTACTCAATAAATACTTTCTATTGGTATTTCTATTATTATTACCTCCTGCACAGTGCCCGGAAGATAGCTGGTGCTCAATAAATATTTAATGATTGGATGAATGAATGATGAAAGTTAAACACTGCTTTAGTGAAAGGTTATATATTTCTATGTGGTGTTCTATGTTGTTTTGCAACGGTCTATATTTTATATATTTTAAAAGATATATTTTGAAAGATAAGATACAAAATATGAAAACACTAAGGAAAAAATATTCTTTTTATATCAGGCTAAACATTTCCCTTGCCTCAATGCTTGTTCCACATAAAAATAAAATACGTCTTAATTACGTCTTTACAGATCATACAAAGGTTAGTTCCAATTAGGTCCAAGTTGAATATTTACACATTTTGAGTTAACAACATCCTGATTAATGAGTTTTTCTGTACTTAAGATTTGTTCTAAACTAGAAGTAAATTATACATGCTGATAAATCATTAAATTTGATTCATATGAGCATTTTTAAATGAGGAAATTAAATAAAATTTCTCATGAATAAGAACATAGTCATGGTATTATATACTACAATAAGAAAAAACTGACTGTGAAATTAAAAGAAAAGAGTTATCTCTGTAAGAATGAAAAGGGGAAAGAAGGAAAAGGATTCTATTTCTCCATGGCATAATTAATGGTACCAATTTATAACATAATTAGGCTTTGGCTTTACCATTCTAGGAAAAGATTAACAGATAATAATCAGACTAGATTTGTCTGGACCAGTATAATAACAATATTAAATTTCAAAAAGCAAAAAGCTCTAATACTTTTATAATATTCCTTAAAATTAATAAATCAAATCTCATTAAAGTTAGCTTATCTTATATTACAGTCACATGTGACACACATTAAAATAAGTCTCTTCCGGGTGCCTGGGTGGCTCAGTTGGTTGAGCGGCTGCCTTCGGCTCAGGTCATGATCCTGGAGTCCCAGGATCGGGTCCCGCATCGGGCTCCCTGCTCGGCAGGGAGTCTGCTTCTCTCTCTGAACCTCCCTCCTCTCATGCTCTCTCTCTCTTTCTCTCTCTCAAATAAATAAATAAATAAAAATCTTTAATAAAAAAAAAAAATAATAAGTCTCTTCCAATAATCCACAATTTTCCAAACCCTTATAACTTTTCAATAACTTTTGTCCTTTTCCCTTAACCACCAAATTTCCTGAGAAAATGGAGATGGGAATTCCCATAATTTCAGCTCGGTATCTTAAAATTTTTCAAATTAATTATTTGTCCATTGCTAAGCAGAAAAAATAATATTCCTATTTATGGTTCAATCCAAAAACACAGTTACTCATTTTTTTTTTTTTAGTAATTCAATTTTATATTTTCTCTCAGAATGAAACATCCATTAACATTCCCAAAGGTTATATTCATGGGATCAAATCATTATGTGTGTGCATTTAAATGTGACTTATATGAAACTTTCTTAAATTATAATTGCTATATATCTAACTATAATCTACCCAAATTTTTTGGCAAAAAAAATTCTTCCTATGAGTTTTTAAGAGCATTCATAAGGGCACAAATATGGGGGTCGGGAGGCAGTAGTATGTATACATGTTGCTAAGAAAAATCTTAGGAAAAAGCCACTAATCTTATTGAGAAGTGTTTTCTTACCAACGCGATATTTTCCAATTCACAATTTCTTTTAAGCCAAAAAAATTATGGCAATCCAGGATTTCATTCATCACTCAGGTGTGACAGACAAGATTTCTAAAATCCATCCCCTTCAATAAAGATGTATGTCTCCCTCAAACCATGTGAGTATCATCTCTGTGATTATATTATGCTCTGTGGCACAGTGGACCTTAAGATTGGGGAGATTATCCAGGTGGGCCTGATTCTGATCACACGAGCCTTTAAAAACAGAGAGCTTTCTCCAACTGATGGCAGAAGAGGGAGTCAGAGCGACCTGAAGCAGAAGAAGGACTCACTGCTATGAGCATGGAAGGAGCCACTTAAGGAGAAATGCAGATGGTAAGAGCAGCCGCCTGCTGATGCCAACAAGGAAATGGGTACCTCTCTACAACAACTGCAAGGAACTGAATTTTGCCCGTAACAGGAATTATGGGGATTCCTGTTCTCCTCTTGGCATCCAGATGAGAACAAAGCCAGCCAAATACCCTGCATTCAGCCTTGTGAGACCCTAAGCAGAGGACCCAGCCACGTCATCCCAGACTTCTGGTTTACAGAATTATGAGTAATAAATGGGTTTTTAAAGCTGCTAAGTTTGTGGTAGTCTGTTATACAGCAATAAAAACTAACACAACAGGGGACAATTCTAGCATCCACTGAGTGATTCACTGAACTTACATTATGATGTAGATCTTAAACAAAGTACTTAAATTTGCCCTATCTTGATAACCAAACCACTGAGCCACTATGCATATTAATACAACCATAGATTGCATTGGTCTCTTAAGCTTCCTTTTTGGTAACAATAAAAACTGTACCATTATTTGAAAAAAATGAACAAATCTCCAATGCTATATTTCAACAACTAAACAATTTGCTAATAATATGTCTAAAGATTGACAAAACATTGACTGAAGCTACTTTCTCAATTCATTTCCACTCCAGATAGATACATCTATGGCATCATTTTTTATAGTTTGATAATTCTGCTTGTCAGCAATAGTATACATTCTTGTTCTAAAATGCACCCCAATCATCCAAAATACTATTCATGATTACCCACATATGCCTGCCACACATCTGTTTTTAGCTTTTCTATCCCTACTCCTGGATTCTACTCTAGCTTTTCAATGCATTGATTTCTTAAAATTTCATCAACCACAAATTAACTACTCTACCACCCCCACCTCTCATTTCCAAATGATTATCCACACCAGAAGAATTTACAACTTCACAGCACTCCTCCACTTGCCTGGCATTTTTTAAGGACTATTTTCAAAAAAATCCCAACATCTTAAAACAATTTTTAAAATGGATATGAATGTGAATGACCTACTAGCAGTAGAGTTGAAAGAAATTAACAATTGATTTAATATGGAAGATGAATAGAGGGAAAAATAAAAAATTACACCAGAATGACAAGATTAGATGATTTGAAGGAAAATCAAGCCAGTAACAACAACAAAAAAAGAAATACAGAAGAAGAAGGGAATCTGGACAGAAATGATGAACTGATTTTAGACACACTGAGATGTTTATTCAAATGCTAAAAAGAGAAATTTGTACCACAACATTCAAAATATAACCTTATTTTACAACTTTATACTAAATCCTAATCTCTTCTACTGAATTTTGGATCCTTCAATCCTTCATTATTAAATAAATCTGTATTTTTTTCTTTATGTCTTGAAACTTATTTTCATTTGTACATAATAAACTATTCTTAAACTTTTTAATGTGAATATAAGCCCCTACTCTCATTTCTAAAAATCTTCTATTATGTTTCTCTTTGTAATTCAGGGAGTAACAATCTTCTTTAGAAGATATTCTTTCAAACTTTATAGCTAGTTTGCTATTATGACCAAGCAAGGAAATTTCACTTCCAAGGGTAACCACAAAACCAGCTACTTTCCTCTGTAAACTATTGTTCCAACATACTTCAGCCTGAAATTTTCCAGCTGTGCTCAAGGGCTTCTTGCAACCACATGGAAACTATTTCTTGGGGCTTATTTTTAATTATAACCTTTACTCTCCTTTGGTTCTTCAGATATTTCTGCTCCCAAGGTTACATGATGCTCCAGAGACATAACATTTGTGACACCACCACTGTATGATATCCTACAATAATGAATATCATAGGACAGATGGAAGCATTACCACAGAATTTAGATTTGTTTTTGTAGTTTATTCAGAAAGATGTACATACTACCATTAATGTGTGTGCTTTGAACTCATCAGATGTTATTCATCCAGTTAGATGCCTATAAATATACCACACAACTAGGATCCCACAAAATGTCATGCTAAGCAAGATCCATGCCCTTAATGACAGAAGTGGTAACATACATTACACATCCTTCCAGCAGGAAAATGCAGTAAAGAACATTGTGTAACATGTCTATCTTGAGAAACAACCTCCTAATGACTGACGCATCTTACTGGAAAAAGCTTTCAAACAAAGTCTCAAGTGAAGTCATGTTCATTTCTCATAAATGAACAAAAGAAAACCAGGAAGTCCAATAAGGTAGATATAAATGTTTTCAGTTTAGTCTGAAATAATATGATGGATATATTCATAATTCTGCCTCAAGTTATTAGAATCTCAAAATTTTGGTTAATTCTAAAGTAAATCCAGATTTTGCGTATTCTAAGAAGGGGTTAAAGAGACCTGAGATGTAATCTATCCAACCAGAAGTCAGGGCCCACTGTACTTTTTATGAACTATTCCAAAATTGACCAAGAAGATTAGAAGGATTATTATGCTTCAGTTTCCCTGATAAAAGGTCCTCCAGGGACTTTTGCCTTAATTGTTTAGAGCCATTTTAGTAAAAAAGAGTCCATACACTATTGTCCATATGAGGAAAGAAGTGGAGTAAAAGTGGTATTTATCATTGAAAATTAATTAACTAAAGTGTGTTACTTATGTAAGGTAGCTAATCATATATTATAATTCCCTCTCTACAGATGATGAATCAGAGATTCAGAGACACAAAATGATTTGCTAGTAAGGGTTGAGCAAGAGCTGAATCAACATTTTTGTTTTGTTTTCAGTTTAATTCCAGTTCCTGTACTTCTTTGACT
Organism: Neomonachus schauinslandi; assembly: GCF_002201575.2. Classification (NCBI taxonomy): domain Eukaryota; kingdom Metazoa; phylum Chordata; class Mammalia; order Carnivora; family Phocidae; genus Neomonachus; species Neomonachus schauinslandi. Next base: position 39,545,716 of record NC_058403.1, on the reverse strand, counting down.
ACACCACATGGTCATCTCAAATTTATCATATTATATATAAATAAAATCATTTGCTTTAAAAATTACTATTGCCATAGTTAAACAACACAACTGTGCTATCGAACCGTGATTCTCAAGGCATGATTCAAAGACTAGCAGCAACTGTGTCACCTGGGAAAGTGTTAGAAATGCACATTCTTAGGCTCTGGGCAGGCCTAATGAATCAAAGTCTCAGGGAGTGAGCCTTGGCAATCTGCTTTAACAAGACCACCAGCCAATTCTGATGCATGCTCACATTTGAGCTCTAGAATAGTAATTCTCAGCATGTTATGTGCATCATTATCACCTGTATAACTTTGTAAACTCAGGTGCACTCCCTACACTTGCATTCATGTAATTCTCACTTGTGCAGAAAGTTGAGTGACATTGCTATAAAATGTTCACAAGATCAGTGATATTCAATTGTTTAGAAGCTTCATTATTTTCACATTTGGTCAATCTAAGGATATATTATAGCAATGGTTCTCAACTGGGGGCAAAATTTCCACAATATATTCCACAATATTTTCACTATGTGAAATTGAATTTTATTTGATAAGGATTTCATGTAGCATTCTAACTGAATGTAATTTTTAGGTTTTGGGAGGCTGTGATTGGAACCATGGTATGATCTAATATATCCAGATTGACAAGATAGATAATATCCTACCTTCTAGATACATCGAGGCTATCTATCTATTATCTATCTATCTATCTATCTATTTTTTAGATAAATCTAGAAAATAAGTCTGTTAATATTATCATTTATTTGTGAAAAAAATTAAGTAGTCACAAGTCTTTAATTTTATAAATGCAAAATAAAAGAACTTCTTATTCAGCCCATGAAGGAGTAACTGCTATGAGATGTGAATTCTTGCCAGAAGCAAAGAAAACACTATAAAAATATGTAACTCTTTTCAGACATTGGACAATTGGCAGAAGAGAATTGTAAACCCTGAGAGGAGAGGAACCAATGTGAGTCCTAGATCTATGCCAAGATCAATGCCAGCTTTCTGCCTGCAGGCAATCTCCAAGTGCAGCACAGAGAGGGGAACACAAAATGTGTTCGTCTCATTGAGGTGAGAAAATAAAGACTAGTGTTCAAGGATGCTAAGAAACCTAGGATTTATATAAAGAAGAGGATGAAACAGAAGAAAGAGCTCCATAAACCTCCATAAGGGTTTCCTAAAGTCTTTGAATAAAGAACAATATGAGCCTTGTAAAGTGAAACCCCACAAAGCTACCCCCACAAAAAAAGACCTGAAGGAAAAGAATAATTACTGGATACCCATAAGACAAAGCAGTTTTGACAGCTCATATAGGTCTGAGTATTATTCACTGAGGTTCCCACTAGCCAGAGTGAAGAAACCTTATTGTATATGCTGGGTGTTATGGACTGAATTGTGTCCTCCTAGTATTCATATGTTGAAGCCCTAAACCCCAGTGTGACTATATGTGGAGATAGGACCTTTAAGGAAATGATTAAGGTTAAATAAGATCATAAGGGCAGTTAAGGTTAAATAAAATCATAATGTTAAATTAGATCATAAGATCTAATCCAATAGGCCTGGTATCCTTCCACGTAAGAAGAGGAAGACACCCCAGGTCGCCTAGGTGGCTCAGTCAGTTAAGTGTCTGCCTTCAGCTCAGGTCATGATCCCAGGGTCCTAGGATCGAGTCCTGTGTTGGGCTCCCTGTGCTCCCCCTGCTTGTGCTCTCTCTCTCTGTCAAATAAATAAATAAAATCTTAAAAAAAAAAAAAAAAAAAAGAAGAGGAAGATACACCAAAGAGTTTAATCTCTCTCAGCTCATGCATAGAGAAAAGGCCATATGAGGACACAGTGCAAAGGTGTTCATCTGCAAGCAAAGAGAGGTTTACCAGAAACCAACTCTGCCAGCACGTTGATCTTGAACTTCTAGGCTCCAAAACTGTGAGAAAATATATATCTGTTATTTAAGAGCCACCTAGTTTATGGTATTCTGTAATGACAGTCTGTAGAGTTCCCAGGAAAGACTACCCTTTATACTGGAAATGAACTAGTCCTAGAGAATAGCTAAATTTACCTACCCAAACATAATTTAAAAGCAAGCCTTGAATGGATCACTCTCATTTGTAAGTAATGTAAATGCATTCCAGAACAAAGTATAGAACTTATTAAAGGAATTCAACAAAATCCACTCAACAATGAGAAATTTACAATGTCTAGCATCCAATCCAAACTTATTAGATGTGCCAAGAACAGGAAAATATAAACCTTAAATGTGGCAAAAATTAATCAATATAAAGTGACCAAGGAATGACAGAGATAATGGAATTAGTGAACAAAGACTATAAAATAGTCATGATAAATATTGAAAATATGCTCAGATTTTAAATGTAATGATAAATACAATGAGGAAGGCATAAAAAATAATCCAATGAAACTTCCAGAAATGAACAATTCATTATCTGTCATGAAAATTTCACTGGGTGGGGTTGAGAGCAAACTAAATACTTCAGAGGGAAGAAAAGAAGTAAGCTGGAAGACACATAAACAGAAATTATAAATTGTCCAAAATAAAGCACAGAAAAAAATAAAATAAAATAACATAGCCCCATTGTCCTGTGGGACAATATCAAAAGCCTAACAAATATGTCTTGTGGAGTCTTGAAAAAAAAGGTGGGAGTATAGGGCAGAATAGAAAAAATCTTTGAAGAAATGACAGGAGAAATATTTCTAGACTCAATAAAAACTGTAAACTCATAAACTCAGAAAGCTTAACCAATCCCAAGCAAGATAAAAAAAAAAAAAAACTACACTGAGAATGTCATAATTAAATTACTGCAAAGAAGTGATAAAAAGAAAATCTTAAAATTAGCCAGAGAGGGGAGGGGGAGTGAAGATAGATTATGTATGGAGGGCAAAGATAAGAATGACTTCAAACTTTCCATTGTCAGAAATAAGGGAATGGGACCATATCTTTAAAATGCAGACACATAAAGTTGAGTGGAAGGGAGGTGGGTGGGGGGATGGGGTAACTGGGTGATGGGCATTAAGAAGGGCACTCGATGTAATGAGCACTGGGTGTTATATGCAACTGATGCATCACTAAACTCTATCTCTGAAACTAATAATATACTATATGTTAATTAACCTAATTTAAATAAATAAATAAATAAGTAAAATGCAGACACAAAGCAAAAAGTCAACCTAGAATTGTGTACCCAAAGTAAATAGGTTTTAAAGCTGCAAATGAAAGTGAATTGAAGAACTTCTCCAAAAAAGCTGAGAAAATTCATAGCTAACAGACCTAGACTAGAAAAAAAAGATAAAGGAAGTTCTACAGGCAGAAGAAAAATGATATCAGATGAAAACTTGAATCTACATAAGGGAAAGAGCATCAAAAATGGTATGTGGACAAATACAAAAGAACATTTCCAATTTAAGTTCTTTGTTTGAAATGTCACTTTAGGGGCACCTGGGTGGCTCAGTCGGTTAAGCATCTGACTCTTGATTTCGGCTCAGGTCATGATCTCAGGGTTGGGAGATTAAGACCCAAGTCAGGCTCCATGCTGGGCATGGGGCCTGCTTAAGATTTTCTTTCTCTCTCTCCTTCTGCCCCATCCCCCCTAAAAAAAAATGTCACTATAAAAACATTAATCAGATGAATCCCACCAAACTTGTATATTCTTTTTTTTTTTTAAGATTTTATTTATTTGAGAGAGAGAGAGGCCAGAGAGAGAGTACATGTGGAGGGCAGGGGAGGGGAAGGGGGGTGGGGAGGGGCCAAAGCAGAATCAGACTCCCCACTAAACAGGGAGCCTGATGCGGGCCTCAATCCCAGGACCCTGAGATCATGGCAGATGCTGAAGGCAGATGTTTAATCGACTGAGCCACCCAGGCACCCCCAAACTTGTATACTCTTGACATACATTTCCCATGCATCTATTTCTGTAAGTATTCCTTCTGTCCTGAGGGTGGGTTACAAGTGGAGTCAACCTGAGAAAACTCCGTATCTTAATTTCATCCCTATAATTATTATCCACTCCTCATCATTCTGTTTCTTTTTCCTTTATTGTGCAGCTTTTCAGCTGGTCTGTGTGGACAATATCTAACTTATTAAAATAACTTATAACCAATTCTGATACACCTTCAACCACTTCAGCATGTACCAATCACTCTCCAACACGTACTGTGTAGAAATGTAGGTGCTGGAATTCTCAGAGAGTGCAAAAGAATGGTAAATAGTTTGCAATAGAGTAACGGAGCAAATTCATTTAATAGGGAAGAAGTAGGCTTCCTTAACTGCCTGCCAAAATATACTCAGGTCAACTTAAAGGATCTACTTGCCTTCAAATGATGTATTGTACACAATCTTTGAGATTCGTTTCCCTTTCCCTTTCTTTTCTTCTCTTTTCCCTTTCTTTTCTTCTCTTTTTCTTTTCTTTTCTTCTTTTTTTCTTTTCTTTTCTTCTCTTTTTCTTTTCTTTTCTTCTCTTTTTCTTTTCTTTTCTTTTCTCTTCTTTCTTTCTTTCTTTCTGCCTTTCTTTCTTTCTTTCTTTTCTTTTCCTTTTGGCTTTTTTCCCCCTGAATAATAAATTCAATGAGCATTGCTAAAATATAGTTTAGTAGTTTAATGATCCAATTTTTTTCAAATAAAGATAAATTCCTTTCAACTATCAAATTACACAAACCCATTGCTGCCTGGAGAATTATGTTGCAATGTAAAAGTATAATATTGTCAGCAAAATCAAGATAATTTCAAAGGGATATTTTTTCTTACCCAAAAAGCTTAAACCTTAAACTTCAATTATCTCCTGTCTAAAGTATTTTCTGGCAAAAGAAATGTAAAAGAACAGAAGAAAAAATGAAAGCTAGTAAAAAAAAATCCTTAAAAAATCTTAATTTTTAGTGTTGGAATTTACACAGTATAGCAGAAAGCAAAAAGCAAATCTTCTTGCTCTCTTGCAAATCCTCCAAAGGCTTCCCACAGAACACAGAATATAATGCACAGTCCTTGTCATTTCATTCACCTGAATGTTCTGGCCCCTGACTTGGCAGATCACCTCCTTCCATTCTCATTCCATCCTCCTCAACAAGCTCAAGCCCTATTAACCTAGTAACGTTGCTTTAGTTTGTTGACCTTGCCAAACTAGTCTCCACCTTGACCTCCCCAAATGCTGTTCCCTCTACCTGGGAACACTTCCCACCTGGCTAACTTATCACCTCCCTCCTTCCTTTCTTCCATCTGCATTAGCTTACTTCATTATATTTTTTATTTTCCCCTCAGTACATTTATCTTGCAAGATAATATGTATTCATATATCTTTTAAATGTCACTGTATCCCAGTAAGTAGGTGTCAGGTCATTTTGCCTCTCTCTGCTTGTCCAGGAGGAGTGCCTGGCATGGAGCATAGAGCAGGCACTTGGTGTTGGTGGCCTGAAGGAACAGCTACATTGGCTCATGAATTCATGAATGGTTTTTTTTGTTGTTTTTTTTTTAAAGATTTTATTTATTTATTCATGAGAGACAGAGAGAGAGAGAGGCAGAGGGAGAAGCAGGCTCCCAAGGATCAGGGAGCCTGATGTGGGACTCGATCCCAGGACCCTGGGATCATGACCTGAGCCGAAGGCAGACGCTTAACCATCTGAGCCACCCAGGTGCCCCATGAATGGTTTTTACAACAGATTTCATTCTTACATGGAACCCGCAAACTGTGGTGGTATTTGCTATTATTTTACATGCTCTAATGGGTTTTTCAAGAGCACTACCTATATTGAAATTGGTTCGTTTAGCATTACATGGATTCCTAGTTGTAGTAAGGAGGATCAGTTAAAAGCATCTTATTACGTGTGAATCTTTAAGGGTACCAGATGCACAGAAATTCTAATGTTCCCACCAAAAAGGTGGGCCACCACACTTACAAACTTAGACTGGAAAATGGAAGCACTTGTTTATGATAAGATGCTCTAAAATGAAAAGGAAAATTCATTCAGGCAGTGGAAAGCCATGTTCCTATATGAGAACTCAGCATTTCTCTGGTATGGCAAGGTGATTCTGTGTTGCAACACCTCCACACTGTGGCCAGATCAAGAATAGCTTACTACTATGTGGGAGTGCCCGCCTTTCAGGTCTTAAGGAAGGGTGATGTACCCAAGTGTGCATTCAACACTAAATGGAACTAACTTGAATAGTTTCCTGAAAGTTAATCTTAGTCCAGAATTTTATTAGTATCCCTTAATCAGCATGGTTTAATGTCACACTGACACAGTTAACTGTGATTGCTTTCTAATGGTTCACTCCTCTCTTTCATGCTACACATGTCCCAAAGCAATTAAAAAAAAACAAAACAAAACCTCAAATATATGATTTAGAAGGAAAACTAGAAATTACGCTCTACCTTTCTCTATGTTAGTAGTAAGTTCCTTTATTAATCATTACCCCTTTCCCCAAAATTTATCTAATATACAACAACCTGAGCTGCTAACCTGAGTTAAGCTTAAATTTTATGTTTTTTTTTTAAATTCTGTGCCATTACATTATTTAAGATATACTGTTTTCATATCTACTCATTTCAAAGTGCCTTTGTGTACCACCCTCTCTTTCTAGTATTGAATGACAGTAAAAAATATTTCCCAAAGGAAGGCAAAAGGGAGAAAAATCTAGCTAAATTTCCCAATCCTCTTTGGTCAAGCCTTTTTGACAACAAAAAAAAAATCTTTTTTTTTTTGGTTGAGTAAACCCTCAAAGCAACTGGCCCTTGATAATGTGTTTGACTGCTCTGTTAAAAAAATATATTAATCTATAAAATGCCTCGATTGGTTTATCTGTTAGTAATTTTACCATGGAATCGAGAAAAGGCATTTTGTCAACTGATACCATTCATTTTTTCTTCATCCAACACCGACAACTTTCTATTTTAGATTCTGTAGAAGGCACAGCAAAGATTTTCCCCAAGTAGGTGCTTCCTAGAAGAAAGGAACAGTCTTGTCACCTCCTTTTGTTTTCTCATTAGCTCCTAATATAGCTTGATGTCCATAGTGGACATCTAGTAATATTTAGAATGACTGAAATATGCAAGTAATTTTTTATCATTTTATTATGTCTTGGTCCTTATAACTGCATAATTCTGAATCGTGTATGATCTGTTAACGTGCCATGTGACTCTTATCTAGTCTCCTAATTTTTCTGGGCTTTTCATTACTCATGTGTCAAATGATGGAGGTTAATTTTATCGAAGGCCTTTTCCACGTTTAAAATTCTATGATGACTCTGCATTTGAAAATAGTAATTGAACAAATATAAATTTTTAAACCAGATGCCAAATATTTAGGATTTACTATGAATTTTTTAGAGAAATACTTTAAGGAGAAAGCAATTGTTGAGTCTGTAAAGATATGAATTAGGCCATACAAATATTCTAGATAAAAGGCTTGAGAACATGGAGTTTCAAAATTATATTTTTGTATCTGAGGGATGGGATATGTCATGTGTTGATAGATTGATTTGTTAAAAAGAAAAACAAACTAATTCCCTTAATTCAATGGATGTAACTAAAATAAGTGAACATAATAAGCATTATCACTGAAATCACTAAGACAAGCCATTTTTAAAACTTTAGGCATCTTTGGAAGATGCCTCTGTCATTGGGAAAAATGAACCTAGACTGTTTCACTACACTTCATTTGTCCTGTAACTATTTCTGAAAACTATTGTTGGTAAATGCCCTGAAGATGAGAAAATCCCTAGAGGAGTGATAAATAGGAAGGAAAGTAAGAAATAATCAAAGAATTGGAACCAAATGTCAAAATCAATTAAAATAGCATTAGAAATTTTATGTGTTTAAAATTAAGTTATAATCAGAACTTCATTAGAGTTTTTTTCCTATACATAAATTTCCTTTTTTATTGAAGTACAGTTGACATACAAGGTTATATTAGTTTCAGATGTCTGACATAGTGATTTGACGATTCTATACATTACACAATGTTCACCATGGTAAGTATAGTTACCATCTGTCACCATACAAAGTTATTACAATACTATTGACTACATTCCCTATGCTGTACTTTTCATCCCTGTGACTTGTTCATTTTATAACTGGAAATTTGTGCCTCTTAGCCTCTTCACCTATTCTGCCCATACCCTTACCCTCCTCCTCTCTGGAAACGACCAATTTGTCCTCTGCATTTATGAGTATGTTCCTGTTTTTGTTTGTTTGTTTTGTTTTTTAGATTCTACTTGTAAGCGAAATCATATAGTATTTCTCTGTCTGATTTATCTCACTTAGCATAATATGCAATAGGTCTATTCATGTTGTGAATGGCAAGATTTCATTTTTTTTTTATGGCTGAGTAATATTCCATTGTATATATATACCACATCTTTACTCATTCATCTATCGATAGACACTTAGGTCGATTTAGTGTCCTGGCTATTGTAAATAATGCTGTGATAAACATAGGGGTGCCTGTTATCTTTTTGAATTAATGTTTTCATTTTCTTTAGGTAAATACCCAGCAGTGGAATTACTGGATCATATAATATTTCTATTTTTAATCTTTTGAGGAACTTCCATACTATTTTGGCTGCACCAATTTACGTTCCCACCAACAGTGCATAGGGTTCCCTTTTCTCCACATTCTCACCAACACTTGTTATTTCTTATCTTTTTGATACAAGCCATTCTGACAGGTGTGAGGTGATATCTCATTGAGGTTTTGATTTGCATTGATGATTAGTGAAGTTGAACACATTTTCATGTGTCTGTTGGCCAACTCTATGTCTTCTTCGGACGAATGTCTATTCAGTTCCTCTGCCCATTTTTAAATCAGAGTATTTGGGGCTTTTCTGGTGTGGAGTTGTAGGAGTTCTTTATATATTTTGGATATTAACTGCTTATCAGATATTCACAAATATCATCTCCCATTCAGTAGGTCGCCTTTTCATTTTGTTGATGGTTTCCTTCACCGTGCAAAAGCTTTATAGTTTGGGGGTGCCTGGGTGGCTCAGTCGGTTAAGTGTCTGCCTTCAGCTCAGGTCATGATCCTGGGGGCCCTGGGATCAAGCCCCACATTGGGTTCCTTGCTCAGCGGGGAGTCTGCTTCTCCCTCTCCCTCTGCCCCTCCCCCCACTTATGCTCTCTCTCTCTCTCTCTCTCTCTCATGCTCTCTCTCTCTCAAATAAAATCTTTTTTAAAAAGAGTTTTATAGTTTGATGTGGTCCCAATAGTTTATTTTTGCTTTTGTGTTTCCTTTGCAGGAGCATATCTAGTAAAAAGGCAGATGTCCAAGAGATTACTGCCTATGTTTTAGGAGCTTTACGGTTTCAGATCTTATATTTAGGTCTTTAAATCATCATACTTTTATATATGGAGTGAGAAAATGGTCCAGTTTCATTTCACTTGTACATAGCTGTCCAGTTTTTCCAACACCATTCATGGAAGAGACTATCTTTTCCCCATTGTATATTCTGCCTCCTTTGTCACAGATTAATTGACCATATAATTTTGGGTTTATCTGAACTTTCTATTATGTTCTATTGATCTATGTGTCTATTTTTGTGTCAGTACCATACTGTATTGATTATTATAGCTTTGTAGTATAGCTTGAAATCTGGGATTGTGAAACCTCCGGCTTTGTTCTTTTCTCAAGATTGCTTTGACCATTTGGTATCTTATGTGGTTCTATACAAATTTGGGATTATTTGTTCTAGTTCTGTAAAATATACTATTGGTATTTATCTTGATAGAGATTGCATTGAATCTATAGATGCTTTGGGTGATATATGAACATTTTAACAACATTAATTCTTCCAATCCATGAACTTGGTGTATCTTTCCATTTGTTTTTGTTGTCTTCAATTTCCTTCTTCAATGTACAGGTCTTTCACCTTGCTTAAACTTACTCCAGATACTTTATTCTTTTTTTTTTTTTTGGTACTTTTTTTTAATGAAATTGTTGATGATATTGTTTTTTTAATTTCTCCTTCTGCTACTTTTTTATTAGTGTATAAAAACAGAACAGATTACTGTATATTAATTTTGTATCCTACAACTTTGCCAAATTCATTTATTAGTTCTAAGTTTTTTGGTGGAGTCCGTAGGGTTTTCTATATATGTTATCACGTCATCTGCAAATAGTGACAGTTTATCTCTTCCTTACTGATTTGTATGCTTTTTATTTCTTTGTCTCATCTGATTGCTATGAGTAGGACTTCCAGCAGTATATTGAATAAAGGTGATGAGAGTGGACATCCTTGTTTTCTTCCTGATCTTAGAGGAATAACTTTCAGTTTTTCACCATTTATTTTTAAATGATGTTTAAGCAAATTGTTTTTAAACAACACATTACATTTGTAGTCATTTTTTAAATGCATTTTCTCAATAGACACAAGTGACCTTTGAATCATCTAATTCAGTTCTAGTTCCCTCACCACACTTCAACATGATACTGTGACCATCTACTTCTTTTTTTAGCACTCATTACACAACTCTCCCTAGTTCTCTTCTAGCTCCTAAAAATAGTCATTCCAGAAGATTGTTTCCACCAATACTTTCTTTGTTTCCTTTGGATAGAATCATAACTGCATGTCTTCTAATGTCATCATGGAGCAGATACATGCTTAGGGTGCTTAGCTGCCTTCTCAGTATCTCTATAGGAAATATATAAAATTCAATGTATTTAAAACTGAACTTTATTTTCGAAACCAGTACATTCTTCTGATATTTCTATTTCTATTCATGCCATAACAATACTTCCATCTAGCATCAAAAGATTGCAGTTATCTGTGAATCTTCCATGGCATCTCCACACCCCATGCTCCATCTGACTCTGAATCTCTTAATTCTCGTCTCAATATTCTTTTTCATACCCATCTTTTCTTTCCCACTTCAAGTGCCACTGTCATAGCTACAGGTACATCTCCATCATGTCTTGCCTGGAATATTGCAGTGGTCTCTTAAATATGCCTCACCTATCAGATTCATCATTTTTACATTCTCAGTCTTGATTTATTATGGGCCATTTTAGTATTTCTAAAGCACACACCAAATTTACAGTTCCCTGCTTAAAAGCTATAAATATCTTCCCATTGTATATGAACAAAATAGAAACTCTAATGGTCAAAGATTTTTCCTGAAGCATCCTAAGTTACATTTCCTTCTGGTGTCTGTTTCCATGTTCAAGTGGAATCAAGCCATCCTCAGTTCTCTGAGTTTGCTCCCAGTTTCAGGACAGAAGTTCTCGGTGTTATCCTCCTCTGTGGTGCCCTCTTCACTTCCATCTCTGACTTTCATCCCTTTGCTTCTTTGGCTAGCTTGTTACCTTCCTTGATTGCCTCCCATCAAAATTTTTAGTCCTTCAAAAAACACATATTTTTAAAATATTTCAAAATATAAGAAGGTATAGAGAGGAATGTAACAAATAAAAAATTAAAAACATGCTTGAAGACCTCAATGTACCCTTCCCAACGGAATTCTCCCTCTTTCACAGAGGTAATAGAGGTAATCATGACCATAATTTTGTTACTTTTCATTCATGTGCATTTTTTCAAGATTTTATTTATTTATTTGAGAGAGAGAGAGCAGAGTGAGAGAGCAAGAGAGAGAGAGCACGAGCAGGGGCAGGCAGAGGGAGAAGCAGACCCCCCCCCGCTGAGCACGGATCCCAATGTGGGGCTCGATCCCAGGACCAGGGATCATGACATGAGCCAAAGGCAGACCCTTAAGCGACCGAGCCACCCAGGTACCCTATTCGTGTGCATTCTTTATAATTTTTCTATATATGTTTGTAATTCTAAACAATATATAATATAGATTTCATTTTTCAAAATGTACTGAAATGATGTCATGCTGAATATCTTATCCTTTGACTTAAGAGTATTTGGGTGGAACATTTGCAATAACATGGTTGGAGTTAGAGAGTACGACACTAAGTGAAATAAGTCAGTCAGAAAAAGACAAATACCATATGATTTCACTCATAATGGAATTTAAGAAACAAAACAAACGAGTAAAGGGAAAAGAGAAAGAGAGAAATCAAGAAACAGGCTCTTAATTATAGAGAACAAACTGATGGTTACCAGAAAGGAGGGGGGTGGGATATGTAAATAGATGATGGGGATTAAGGAGTGCGCTTATGATGAACACCGGGTGAGTTACAGAATTGTTGAATCACTATACTGTACACCTGAAATTAATATTATATGGTATGTGAACTAATTGGAATTAAAATAAAAACTTTAAAAAAATTTTTTTAAAAAAGTATTTGGATGAGGGTGCTCAATATTTAGCCTTGCTGATACATATAATCCTAATTAATTTATTTTTACTGATTCAAATATTCCATGATAATATACAATTTTTAATCTATTCTACATGGTGATAGACATTTAAATTGCTTCCACTTCTTTATACTATTACAAGTGATGTCACTAAAACCACTTCCTTATACCTATATTTGAATCTTTTCTGAATTTATGTCTCTAGAAGTTAAATTACAGAGTAGTAGAATTTGTTCCAATATTTACTCCCAGCATTGTACCCATTGCTCCACATTCTCACTGAAACTTGGTATTTTCAGGGCTTTTTAATTTTTGTTAAGCTGAGAGATATGACTTGTTTCTTATTGTAGTTTTAATTTGTACTCTCCAGATTATATATGAACTTAAGTTTACTAGTCACTTGTCTTTCTTCTCCTAAAAATTGCCTATTCATCTATTTTACCAATTTTTTAATTAAACTGTCTCTTCCTTACATATATTTTAATATACATTTTTAAATTCTGTATGCTAGATTTAATCACTCTTATACTTTCAAATATCTTTGCTCAATTTTGTCTTATCTTTCTAGGTTTTCTTAATGTTTTCATTAGACAAACAGAATTGTTTTCCTCGTTTTGTTTATTAAAGCACATGGAAGTGACTTCTGCAGGAGGTAGAATGGTCATTTGTTTCCATATGGATCACCAGTAGTACTAATAGCTTAAAAAGTTTTTTTTTTTATCAAGTCTCACCATCTTTTTCTTTTAATTGGCAATTTAATCCATTTACATTTACTATGGCTAGTAATATATTTGAACTTATTCCTAACATTTTATTTTAATTTTCTAATTGTCCTGCTTTTAAAATGAATTTAATTTCATTTTTCTCTTAACTTCATGTTTCCCCTTCATTTTACTGTCTAAAAATTGTAAAATTAATTGATTTTAGTGGTCACCTTTAAAATTGTAACATACATGACTGCATAAATTCTAAAGTTAATATCTCTACTCTGCTCCTAAGCAATTAAAGAATTTTAAATGTCTTATTGGCCATATTTCCAGAAAAGAAACTCTAAATAGTACTTGCTACTTCTTTTGTAGTTTCTACCTTAAACTTCCTAATAGTATGGTTATTTGATTACATAGTATCCAATAGATTGTAAATTCTTTTAGAATATATATATATATCTCCCTCATTTTTTCTCCCCCATAGTGCCTTTGAAGAATGCTTGCATAAAGAAAATGTCCATAACACATGGCTGTTGAAGACTTATGGCTGGCTGTCCTAATTTTTCCAGGAGGACGACAAATCTGTAAAGTATCAAGCTTTGGGTGATACGAAAATAAAAGGGATTAAACAGATTAGGTTGCTGTCATTAAGATATTATTTATTATAGTTACCTAGAGTAAAAGAAGTAGGAGAGTAGGATGCCATAGACTTCAAGGGAATTAAAGGTTCATGGAAATTTGTGAAAAGATATAATAAGAGGAAAAAAAATTCAACTTTTTTTTTTAATTACAGTTAAAATGGCCACTGATGACCTTGTGAGAGGAATTTTTGGTGGAATAGTTTGAGCAGAAGACAACTTGTAGTAGGTTGAGAAGTAAATAGGAGATAAGGGAGAAAAGGAAACAGATACAGAATGGTTTCTAGAAGTTTGGGTGTGACAGGAAAGAAATAAGGAGGTGGAATTGACAATATCTAATAGCTTTATTTTTGGATATTGAACACATCGAGTTTAGTAATCAGCATCTTTTATGGAATTCTCTGAGCAGAGAAGATAATTTGAAGTTACTTATATGCATATTATATCTGGCTTACTTGCTGTTACCATGAAAGTCATGTCTTTTCATCTTTGCAGACTCCATATTATCTAACACTGATAATGTTCTATTATGTATTTGATGAGGGAACCTAGCTAGGAGGACAGTGACCTCCCTCTTACCAAATATATTCTGAGAAATGTGAGTGACAACCTGTATGAAATGCTGTAGAAGTAATTTCTGCATTACTTTTTAGGGTGAAATACATAATCTTTAAGATCTCTCCAAACTCTAAACCATATAATTATATGATGAAATGCATTATTTATATTCAATGGAATTTTAATTAAAAATGTTTAAATTACCAAGATAAATTTCTCACTGAAGTCACAAGTAGTAGAAAAACATAAACAAATTTCTATTTATATGTAAATGCTAGACATAAATAATGTCATTAACTAAAGTCTCTTTATATACTACAATTATTATATTAGAAATACAGGTTTCAACTTATTAAACCAAATCTTATAATCACTATAGTCACCACAGAGGATTTACTGCAGAAATAATCATCTTTCAATATCAGAAGCACTATATACCTGCATTACATACTGTTGAAAAATATATCCCACATTCACGGAACACAATAAAATCATAGTGAAAACATAAAATAAATGTTATTGAATAAATCGATGATATTTACAAATGCCCACTTTGTGGTTCAAGGACGTGACTCTCTTTAAAGAACATAACAAGGATATTGCATTTCCCATGAAGCACAGAAAACATCTAGACCAGAGATGATGGTTGGATTTTACCTGTTTTTCTAATGCCAATTGATTAGGAATGGTGCCTGGAAAAATGCATTCAAGAATGTGTGACCTCCTTTGAGCTCAGTGGGAAAGAATGAGAAGATTGATTGCTGGTGTCTGTGATGGTTTGGTGGTGAAGGACAGAGGAGGAGCTGGGAATCAAGTATTTGCCATTGCTTTTTAGACCTTTAAACATTTACATTCTGCAAACCTTTTCCCCCCACCTCCACCATCTTGACTAGCTAGAAAATCGCTACTCGTTCTTATTTAAATTGCTAGCCATTCTTCCAGAATACATCCTCTTCCAGCCAAGTAATGCTTATTTTTGGTGGGCAAAATCACTTCTGTTCAGATTTGCGTAAGACAGTGTGGCATTCCAGAACTTCCTTCCACAGAGAGCCATCATCCATCATCAGTAGAATATTAATGAAGAGGGAATGCAAGGTCAATCCAGAAAATATTTATTTGGAAAAGAGAAACCAGAATAATGTGAATAACAACAGTGCCAAAAAGGAAAAAAAAGACAGAAAGAAAAAGAAAGAAAGAAAAAAGAAATGCTGATTCAGTGTCCCTTCCCCGTCTGGGTCTAATGCTGCCCTCCTGAGTGGTGGCTAAAACCCTCCTTGCTGCAGTCATCAGCACAGCTGTTAACTCCAGGTGCTGGCATCCACCCCCCCTACCCACCTAGTCCTTGAACACTCCCCCCTGCTGGCAGTGATGATCCCCCCATCACAATCATAGTCATTCTTCATGGTGGATCTATCAGTCAAAAGAAAACATGGGAAATCTGGTTCAGAAAGACATGGCACTTTATGGAAAGATTTACCACTGTGCTTCTTTAAATAAATAGATTCCTCTAGTGCACTCAACATCTTATTTTAGGGGCGCCTGGGTGGTTCAGTCGGTTAAGCATCTGCCTTCAGCTCAGGTCATGATCTCAGGGTCCTGGGGTCGGGTCCCGCATCGGGCTCCTTGCCCAGCGGGAAGCCTGCTTCTCCCTTTCCCTCTGGCTGCCGCTCCTTCTGCTTGTGCTCTCTCTCTCTGTCAAATAAATTAATAAAATCTTTTTAAAAAAATCTTCTTTTATTTACTAATCATACAAAATTCCCAGGAACTCACATTGATAAATGAGAAATCAGGCAATAAGGCAATTCTTAGATAATTGTAAAAGCAAGGCCAAGGCTTTCCAAATTAAGGTTGACTGATCCCTCAAGGCTCGTGAAGCTCTTTGTATTTAGGTAAATAGAACATCCTCTTTTGTAATTGTCCCATTGGGCCTGTGCTATGAATGTTCTCTCTTCACTTTCTTGTTTGGAGTCTAACCTGAGGATTTTGCTTTCTCTGCAGCCTCCTCAAATAGAAGCCGTTTCCTCTCTCACACTTCTCTTACCAGTCGGCATGAAGGTGACCATTCTTCCTCACTTCTTCCTGAAAATACTCGGCTCTGAATCTCCTGTCATCGGATGATGCCAACCAACACCATCCTTGTTGCAAGTATCGACAGGTCCTTGGTCACTTGGTTTCTTTAGGGATTTTAAATCCTAGTTCACAGTTATTTCACTAACATCGCTCCTGTGATTTCATAGATGATCACTTCGATAACCAAGAGCCTTGTTCTCTACTCTGGGGACTGGATCCCACCCTCCCTCCTCATCTGCTATGGGTTGAGGTGTGTCCCCCACAAATTCATATGCTGAAGCACTATCCCTAAGGTGATGGTGGTATTTGGAGATGAGTCATTTAGGAGGTTATAAGGTTTAGATGAGGTCATGAAGGTGCCGCCCCATGATGGGATGGGTGCCTTTATAAGAAGACACCAGAAAGCTTGCTTCTTCTCTTTCTCCACCCACATGCATCAAGGAAAGGCTCTGTGAGGACACAGCAAGAAGGTGGCCATCTGCCCTGACCCTGCTGGTACTTTGGTCTTGGACTTCCAGTTTCCAGAACTATGAGAAACAAATTTCTGCTGTTGAAGCCCCCTGAGCTGCAGTATTTTGTTATGGCGGCCGGAGCTAAGACATCATCCGCTCCCATCAGCATACTTTATTACCTAGGACTACATCCACTGCTTAATAACAATTTCGGGTATCCCATTTTCCAACTACTGCCTCTTATATTTCTAACTCACTCCCTTCAATGCTGCGATTCCCCAAATCCTTAGGCCTATAGTTCATAAATCCTACAGCCTTTTCACTGTCACACAAAGTTTGGTTTTTAGTCCCTTATTTCCTTCCTTGAAACTAATCGAATGTCCATTGTCTGTCACGATATAATCACTCTCTTGTGTAAATCAAGTCTCTTACCTTTCCCTTCACTGTACAGTTCTAGCAAAACCCCAACCCCAATTAAATTCAACTCTATGAGCATCCTCTTCACCTGCACTCAAGAAGAGGAACATGGAAGGATTAAAGTACGACCATCTCTCACTTTGAATTTCTCTTCATGAACCTCAAGTGGGCATAAAATGTTACCAAGAAATTCTACTGCATTTCCCTAACCCGGGTACATTTCTGCTCTTCCAGGCAACTATCCCACATCTCTTCTTCCCTCTTTTCAAAGACCTAACACTGACTTCCCTCCTCACTCCCAACTGACGACCTTGCTTCTTATTTTAATAAAAGATAAATAAATGAATAAAAGCAATCAGAAAAGAATATCTTCATTCTCCCACTACCATCACACCCCCCCCATCCTTCCACACCTACACACTCGTACCTTCCTTCCTCTTGCTAGGATGCCAATAACCGCCATCTACGTAGCCCTGACTGGTCGCTAGAAATTATCGTAAGCACTTTACATAAACCAACCCATGTAATCTCCATGACAACCCTATAAGCCAGGGACCATCGTTACCCTCATTTCACAAATGAGAGAGCCAAGGCAGAGAGAGGTAAAGCAACTCGGCCCCTGGTCACAAAGCCAGTGACTGGGCAAGCTTGTTCTCTCGTGGCCTTCACTGTGTTGCTTCCCGCGCTGCTGCATTTGTACGAATGAGTGGTCTGTGCTCCCATCTAAGACCGAGCCTGCTCCCGTGCTGCAGATCCCATCCCCACTTGCCTATTTGGGGACATCACACCAGGAGTTAACCCCAGTCTCCTGATGGCCCCTAGATCATTACCAGAAGGAGAGAAATTTTCTCTCATCTTTAAAAACCTTCCCATGACCCCACATCACTCTCAAACTACTACCTCATGTCTGTGCTCCCTTTCAGACCATAATTCTTGTAAAAGACTGTTCATTGCTCCAATATCTTGCATTCTCTGTTGAACTCATACAATCCCGGCTCCTACCCCGTCACTAAGACTAAAAGTGGCCCTAGTCGATGACTTACCATTTAAACATTCGCTCACTCCTTCCTCCTTGAAACATTTCTTTAAGGGGCTTTAGAACATCACCCTCCTTTGGTTTTCCTAGCATTTAACTGGCCACTGTTTCTCTATTTCTCTTACTGACTCCTCATTTGTCTAACCTCTTAACATTGGAGGGACCCAGAAGCCAGCCCTCAGACTTCCTCAGGACCTAAGTTCATGCCCTGATGGTCTCAGCCATTATCATGGTACTAGATAACATCTTTATGCCAATGATTTCCAAATGTATACCTTTGGTTGGAGTCTGTTCCCCAAACACAGACCTTAGGCCTTCTTGACAGATTTCAGATGCTACTTGAGAAACTCAAGGGATATCATTATTTCATTGTCAACTGCAAACTTGGTATCTCCACGTAGATCTGTAATAAACAGCTCAAATTAGCACATCCAAACACAAACTCATAGTCTTTCTCCATATCACTCCTACCCCAGTTGTGCTCCTCTTGCAATTTCTTGCATCTTAATTCATTGTAACTTCATCCTTCCAGGTGCTCAGGCCAGAAACTCTTGAGCCACCGTTCTCTCTTCTCTTTGCCTTGCCGTCAGGAAATTCTGTCAGCTCTCCCTTCCCACAAGATCTTGAATCTGACTGGTTCTTACAAGCCCCACTGCTGCCGCCCTGGTTTAAGCTTCCATCTTCTCTCACCTGGTTTCCTGAAAAGAGCTTCCTAACTGGTCTCACTGCCTCTACCCACCCTTGTGTCCCCGCTCTTTCTCATGGCCAGGATCCTTTCAAAAATCAGATCATACTACTCTGTTCAGAATCCTCCAATGGCTTCATATTGTAATTAGTGTATAAACCGTGGTTCTTATAATGAACTAGAAGGCCCTGGCTTTGTGCCCCCTGCTACTCTATTTTCCACTGCTCTGCCTCTCGCTCACTGATTCATTCTGGCTCTGTTGGTCTCCCTGATGTTCCTCAAACCTGCTAATCACATTTCCACTCAAGACTTTTATACTTGGTGTTCTCTGTACCCAGATAGCCTCATGGGTCACTCCTGCACCGCTTCCTACTCTGCTTAAATGTTGCCTTCTTGGGGAAGTTTTCCCCCACCATTCTAGACAAAAAAAATAATTTATTTTTTAATAAGCTCTCCCCTTTACAGCTTACCTTTCTTGCCTGTTTTCTTTTTCTTTTTTTTCCAATAGCACTTACTACCATCTAATCTTCTTATAGTTTACATGTTTCTTCCTTTACTTTCCCTACTAGAATGTAAGATTCATGAGGACAGAAATGTTTTTGTCTCTTTTGTTCACTGCTCTTTCATTCACCAAGAATAGCGCTTAGAAAAAAGTAGGCACAGAATAAATTTTTAGTGAATAAAATGATTTAATAGATGAGTAAGTTAACAACATTGCATTCCAGAGGTGATTTTGTGGTTGGTTGATTAATTTCACATTTGGAGTAGCATCTTTTTGGGGGGGGGTTATTTATTTATTTTTTGAGGGGGGAGCACGAGCAGGAGGAGCCCAGAGAGAGGGAGAGAGAGTCTCAAGCAGACTCCCCGTGGAGTCTGACTCAGGGCTCAATCTCATGACCCTGAGATCACGACCCGAGCCAAAACCAAGAGTCGGACGCTTCACCAACTGAGCCATCCAGGCGCCCCTGGAGTAGCATCTTATTATGCACATGATTCTGTATAACATTCTGGCGTCAAATCATGTTTACGGACCCTGGAATAAAGTTCAGATTAAAAGATCTTTTAAAGTCATATTGGTATTATTAATAAAAATTAGAGTTAATGTTTTGTGTTCCTTTCTTTTCATTCCTAAGTCACTGCTGAGCAGGAGATACATGCTGCCTTATATATTTACCGTTGCTATAATCTTCTAACTTCCTTCTCTCCCTGAGTTATTAATACTGCATTCTAATCTACTTTACATATGGCTGCCAAATTAATCTTTATCTAAAGAGCAACATAACGATCATTCCCTGGCTCAGAAAATTGCTGTGGCATCTCAATGTCTGATGTAAAATCTCTCAAGCTGGCCCTAACACACTTCTACTGACTCTTCTACTACTTCTACTTCATCACCCTGCACTCCCACCACTGAGCCTTTGTGGGCATCACCAGTCCTGCCTGTAAAGTTGCTCTTTATCAGAGACAGGCAAACTTTTTGGGTTAAAGATCAGGTAACAAGGGGCAGCTGGGAGGCTCAGTTAGTTAAGCGTCTGCCTTCGGCTCAGGTCATGAACCCAGGGCCCTCCCAGGCAGGGAGCCTGCTTCTCCCTCTCCTCCCCACTTATGCTCTCTCTTGCTATCTCTGTTGCTTTCTCTTTTTCTCTCTCAAATAAATAAATAAAATCCTTAAAAGAAAAAAAAAGATCAGGTAACAAATATTTTAGGCTTTGCAAGCGTAGGGGAAGAAAACCTTTCTTTCTAGGTACTTTTGGCTGGTCTATTAATTAAATGAACATAAGATAAACAGGAGAAAAACAAATTTAATTGTGTATGTATGAGAGCTCCATAAGAGAAGGAGACTCACAGGCACTAAAGCAATTGAGCTTTATGCGCCATCCTGGGCTCAGGAGCAGGGGGTAGAGGTCTGAGACTTCAAAGGGGAAGAGCAAATGTTTGGTAAACAACTGTGTGCCCTGCTGTGCAGAGACAGTGGGACACAGGAGAAGAAGTTGATCTCTAGGCCCTGCAGAGTTTTCCCCCAGCTTACCACACATAGCCCAAATTCTTTATAGTTATCTCTGGTGACAGTTCTCTTCCTGGACCAGGGCTTCTGAGGTAGGGAAACTGAAGGACTCCATACAAACCTGCTTTTTCTCCTTTTCCTGCTTCTGTTCTTGCTAGGACCTGCATCCCCACCTTACACATGCCTTGTAGTATGTCTTACTGGTATAAGTCAAGGAGTTAATGATTTCTTTAGAGTCTTCCAGCACAGCACACTAGATAACATCGAAGGAAGGACTGGGTGAGAATGACCTGTCGAGGCCTTCCTGTGGGTATTCCAAACTAGTGGTGTTAAACATCTTGACGCCAAGACCCCGGATCCAAGGAATAAGTGACTTATGGAAGACACCTGGACATGTGTCCTCGTTCTGACTGGTTCCTGGATACCCGAGAGGACACATACACCAGCCCACCATCCCCAATAAAAACCCCAGACCGCAGGCAAGGACAAGACTCTCCTTTCCTTTCTGAGGCTCCCAAACGCTCTGTACCTGCACTCTCCCTATATCTTAAATAAACTCTGCTCTCATTCCTGCTGGCTTGCATTTGATTTCTATCCTGCACAGAGCCAAGGACCCCCTCTTGGTCCTCTGACCTGGCATGCCTACATCACTTCCAAGTTCTTTCAGGCACTGAAGGGGGAGGTAAAAATCTCTTCCTGAGTCTTTTGAGCCTTGGTTCACTTCAGTTCAATGTATACATGCTAAAGTGGGACATTTTGGGGTGGCTTGTTCTGAACCCCTTCACAGCCCATATGGTCTCTGTCATAACTACTCAACTCAGCCCTGGAGAGCAAGATCAGCTCTCTGTTTTGCACGGACCTAAGTCCTGCTCTTCGTTTATAGCTCAGGCTGTTCTGGGATCTGTGAATGCTTCCACACTGATAGTACCAACTGTGCTGTCTTCTCATTATTAAACTTTCTTGTTTACCTTAAAAAAAAAAAATTGGTCATAGTCCATACTTCTCACAATGTCATGCAGTAACAGACACTCAGCATTCGTTGTCTGTGGTCACTAACAATAATAATATTGATGAATGTTAGGCACATCACATTAAACCTTGCCACATAAGAACAATTTAGAACAACCTGCTCTATGTATGTAGCTTATTTCTTCAATCTTAAAACACTTCCTCATTTCCCCCACCCCACATACTCTTTATTTTAACATTTCTGACATTGGCTTTGTTTTCTTTACCTTTATATATCCATTGAATATGATGCGAATTTTTAGCACCAAAAAGTAATTGAATCAGTGGTGCAGCCTATAACCAATGGAATAATTTTAGAAAATATTATCACTTATCTAAAGCGCAAATAAAAGTGATTTTCCTCCCATTTATGTGGTTCATGGAACTGAAGGCCAAGTTAAATGATATAAAGTCCTGCTTTTCAAACTAGTTTTGCTTACATATTCCGTAAAAGAATGTTTACAAACTATATGCCTTCACAAATGTTGAGTCAACACATCTGAAATATTTCATTATGTTATTAAATAGTTGAAAAGAAGTAATCTCGGGTGGGGGCATGGGGTAACTGGGTGATGGGCACTAAGGAGGGCACATGATGTAATGAGCACTGGATATTATATATAACTGATGAATTACTGAACTCTACATCTGAAATTAATGATGTATTATGTTGGCTAATAGAATTTAAATAAACACACACAGAAGTAATTTCCATTTTTTTTAAATAAAAGCATTAAATAACTCTTTAAAATGTGAGCAACTTCACTGAATTCTATACCCACAGATATCTAATTAAATATTTACAAACAAGCTCCTGTTTATAGTTAGAAATTTTACTTGTACTTCTCTGATTTGTACTTTATTCCAGTTGCCTCACAGAATTTTACCCCAATGTGATACATTTTGTGCTTAAAAGACTGATTGATCACTGTAAACACTTCTATGCGACAAAAATATGATCATAATTGTTTTTAAATTTCCCTACAATGTTTTAAGTGCTAACATTTCTTCTGGGTTGAATTACCATAAGTTTTAGTATTATAAAATTGATCAAAACAACACAACTAACTCACATTTTACTGGAGACCCACAATTTAATGAGATGGGTTTACTGCTTGTATAAGTCAGAGTTCATCCTCAATTCTATTTTTTTTTTAGCATATAAGCATGAGAAATCATGAATATATTAATAGAGAGGAATGAAATTATAGTATCAGCCAATATTTTGAACATATTCCTAAGTAAGATTTGCACATTTTAGTGTATGTAAATTTTATATCAAAAGGAAAAAAATCAGATAGTGATTTATTGCCAACACTTATTCTTACTAAATGACCACATAAAAACTTAATTTGGTTTTCCTTTTAATTTTGTTGAAACCAAATAATTTTAGAGAAAGTTTAACAGCCACCTGACTTGTAAAACTTTTTGAAGTCTCTAGCATATTTACTTGTACAAAGTGTAAACAACATGCATATAGAGTGGCCACAGGTTTGAAACAAAGACCTTGGTGATGTAGGGCTGTTGATCAAATTTAAATAGCAAGTTTGTTGTTGCCATTGAATCAATCCAGAACTCTTTTTCAGGCTCAAAGGTGACAAGTAATGATATCAAACAAATGCTAGAGAGCATTAACAAAGTTTTTCAGATTCTTGGTTATAAAGATCTTACGGTCCACAATGAATCTGAGATTTGACATTTTTGATTACTCAGCTACCTCCGAGCAAACTGAAAACTGTCCAGCAGATCCTGAATTCCACAGTGCCTCCAGCTGGGTCTTTTCTTTCAACTTTTGCACCATCTGACTTACAAAACTTTTGTTGAAAAATCATTGTGGTGATTCCCTTTTCCTACACCTACTCCTTATGTGAATAATTCAAAATTCTCTGTGTTTAGTACCCAGAGGTTTTGATACCATAGGGCAGTGCAACATAATGAGGGTTCAGGAGGGCTGAGAAATAGATTTTACTCTTGTGAAGTGAAAGAATGGTAACTGTAAAAAAAAATTTTTTTAAAAAAGTTGAAAAAAGGGAAGTGGTATACTGCTCAGACCCAGAGCCACACTCAAGTTAGTGGAGAGAGGGCAGGAGATTGAGGATAAGGAAATAGATTGCCTTAAAAGTCTTCAAGCCAGCTTAAGTTTTTCTGAGTCTTCAGGTATGTTCAGAAGTACATGTTTTCCAGCTGGAAGTCCGCTAGTACAAAGCCGATTCTATGACATAGACTCGAAGAAAAGCCTTAGCCACAAGATGTCACTAAAATTCCATGTTACACCTTAAGATGCTATTGCAAGCTTCTTTCCATCTAAAAAATTAGCAGCAGCATTTGAAATCTAAATAAAAGAAGGATAAAGTCTCTTTGATTCCTTAATTTTAAAAGAAAAAATGTGATGGGGAAAGAAAGGATGATGAAAGGCAAGGTAGTCTGGCCAATATTATCTCATGCTATCTGGGCCTTCACAAATTTGTTTCTAGCAAAATGCAACCCAATAAACATGTTTAAATGGAATTGACATTCAATAATTTAAAGTAGGTATTCTAAAATGGAACAACTTGTAAAAATCATTTTGTTAAAATCCTTGGAAAATACATTTTGTGAATAAAAAAAATTTATCTATTAAAACAAATTTACCTTAGAAAATGAAATGTACCCAAAAAAAGGTACCTGTTCATTCATCCACGTAGTTCTAGGCAGCCTCTAAAATTTTTATAATTCAAGTTCACTTAGTCTTGAAGAAATTAGCTATTTCTTATTCAAAAGTGATAATTAAAAAAAGAGTGCTATATATTTATAGTACTATATTTTATGTATCTTGAGAACTTGTTTATTGGCATGCTACATTTATTATAGGTAAAAGTTAAAAACATCACTATGTAAAGTTAAGCAATTGGGACCAGAAGTATTTTAAAGGCACTTATGTACAACTCTTGGGACTTTCCCTTATGCGCAAATCCAAGAACTTCGGAAGTTCCAGCTTTACAAAGACTAACCTATAAAATTAAGACATCACAGCAAGCCAACTGAATTTAAGTATAGAAATAAGACATATTTACCCATTTAATAATTATGATAATGAACAAAAGCTTTATTTTGGCCAGAAATAACAAAGAATATAAAAATCATTTGATGAAAATCTTGCCTCCCTCCAATAATATTGTGCAAAAACATGTTCGTGCTCTACATGCTTCTGACAGACTGTCTACTGATAAATGACATGTCTTCTTGAAAATGTAATTTATAGAACGTGAACAAAAGAAAATAGTTTCAAGTTTTTTCACTCCAGTACTGAAAATGTTTCCAACTAAGACTTATTTGGGTGGAGAGTAAAAGGAGATAGTGGAATGATCTCTAACAAATTGCCAGAATACCAGGATTAGGAAAGGACAGAAAATAAGGGCATTGAATGGCTGCTAAAAATTAAAATCAAGGTGATGATATCAGTTAAATTGTTTGGGTGAAAAGGTGATTATTGCTTAAAAACAAAAAAACAGTAAAGTCAGATCAGCACAAACTTTGTGTACAATGTGTACTCTACATTTGTACACTCTGTAATAATGATATATATTCTAGCAGTTTTATTTTTTCCCACAATTCTGTTCTACATTCCTATGGTCATATAGAGAGGAAGCTTATCACTATTCTAGTATTCTAAGAATAGGTATGTGATTTAAAAAACTTGTTTTTCTTACTGATCCACATATAAAATTCTTTTTTATTCATATACTATCACAATAATCTTCTCACCTAGAGCCGCCAAAAGAACAATCTACCTGTAGATGGTGTTAAAGGGGTTTCTCATCTGTCCTTTGCATTCAGCTCAGGAAAGTGTTCTTTCATGTTATATAGTTGCAGTATTTGGACATGGTTTTAAATATGTACCCAAACATGTTTCTGCAGTAAGCCAGGAATATAAGATTGTGGTGGGGGTGGGGATGAAGCTCTTCAGAACTGAGCCATTCACACAAGTTGTGTAATCTTAACATAATGTGAACTCCTTGCCATTATAATTCACATTATGAATCTGGAGGGATGTCTTTTCAAGACAGTGGGTAGACTGGTTGAAATGCCACTTAAGGAAGGCACCTAAAATCAAAGAAAATGCCCTTTCCTGACATTAACAATATCTCAAAGAAATGTTTTTAATTTCTGTTCTTATCTCAAAACCTCATGTGAACACCGTTCCTCCACACAGGAAGTATCAGAAGAAAAAAGTTTTGCAACTTCCTGCTCAGTTTTTCATACAGTATTATAAAAACAGTATAGACTGAAGCATTAAAATTTGTAATCAGCATATTGATGGTTTACTGTTGATAACTAGCTGCTCTCTTAAGAAAGGTGATTGGCTTTTTTACAACCCTTTTATTCACCTAACACCTTCATTGCTGCCCAAATAGCTAGTGTACATACCATCATTAAAGATTGTAATACATTCTGTCTAGTTCTCACCAAAGCTTATTGCCCAGTGTAATCTCGTTTTCCATATTGATGAATTTTCAGGGATGAATAGAATAAGAAGTTGCTAAGGACTTCTCACTCTTATATGTAACACACATATATGCCAAATGATTCAGACACTGCACATTAGTGGTTCTGTCTGCAAAATACGATATCCTCTAAACACATGATGGGAAGTTGCTCTTCCATGTTTTCCCTGAATTATGAGATTTTCTTTTTGACAGAATTTTTCCAATTGCTCGTTTTATAATCTCTGATTATATTTATTAATATGAGACTGTTTTTACCAGCTACTCAGCAACAACGCCTTTTTTAAAATTATTACTTCCTGTTATATTTGTTTGATATTTGAACCGAGACTCCAAGTTCAGACCCACAGGTAACGACAGTTCTACGGTTGTCAGAGGCTAGCGAGCATTATTTCCAAGGATTATGTCCAATGACACAATGCAGAAAATAAGTGGAAAAATGGATATAATCATTAAGACAAGAGATGTTAAAATATGGCTTAGTGTCCAAGTAACAGATTTAAGGCAGGACTCTACTAACGGAGGAACTCTGGTGACAATCTAAAGTGAGCTGGCTTTCTGCCACAAGCACTGAGTGGGCTGTGTGTGCCAGGTGTCTGGGACAAAAACTTGCTTTCATTTTAAGAAATGCAACTCTGAATGATACTTCTGTAATTCTGAACTCTTCATCTTGAATGACAAATTTTAAACTGGGATGTTATTTTATACCTGTTCAGGAAAAATAAAATTACCCAA
This sequence comes from Neomonachus schauinslandi, assembly GCF_002201575.2. Taxonomy (NCBI): domain Eukaryota; kingdom Metazoa; phylum Chordata; class Mammalia; order Carnivora; family Phocidae; genus Neomonachus; species Neomonachus schauinslandi. The sequence continues at coordinate 39,518,639 of NC_058403.1, read as the reverse complement.
ATTCATTTACCAGAGAAACCAATGCGCCTCAAAATAAATGACGTGAGACTTTTGATGGTGATGCAAATATTTGACTGGCCATGTACTATTAACCAGTGGTGAATGGACTGCAGGCCACATTTCATATTCATAATTGTCCTTCCTTGTATAGTTCAGCTGAAATTTTAAAAACATCATACTCACAGAATCTCTTGCATATAACATAGATTCTGATTCTGCATTCACATTATGACATTACAGTATTTGTTACTATTTTCATCACTTTTCAATGAGTCATTTTGTGAATCGGAGATAAAAGAGTACCAACCATAAAATGCAAATTTAACAAGCATTAAAATTCACAGGTAAGTACATTAGTAAAAATACACTGTTGACTTCATGTTGCCTGTGATAAACTGACCAACATAGTCTGTTATTACATATGCATCTAATGATTGTACACTAAGAACATAACACTATTAAAAACTAAAGGAGATTTGGGGCGCCTGGGTGGCTCAGTCGTTAAGCATCTGCCTTCGGCTCAGGTTATGATCCCAGGGTCCTGGGATCGAGCCCCACATCTGGCTCCCTGCTCAGAGGGAAGCCTGCTTCTCCCTCTCCCACTCCCCCTGCTTGTGTTCCCTCTCTCGCTGTGTCTCTATCAAATAAATAAATATTTAAAAAAAAAACTAAATGAGATTTTACCTATAAAACTTGCTAAATATGTGAATTATGTGCATAAAATTTCCAAAATATATGTGATATGGAAAAAAAAGTTTCAGTGCATTTTTTTTCCCCTGTGAAACTGCCAAACTAGTTACCAAGGATCACCATCCTTTTGGAGCATTGTTCTAATCCAAAGGTTAGGGCTTTACCTACAATTCAGATTAAGGACCAAAAGAAGACAATGGTTAAAGCAGCAAGTAGGGCATCAATGAGAGAGCAGAGGGAAGCACTTTCTAATAAACTTTTATTACACAGTAAATGTTATTTGATGCAAGTTAAAGTGAGAAAAGCATTAAGAAACTAGAACAAATATTTTAAGTACCAAGTGTCTTCCATTAGGTTACCTGGTACATAGTAAGTGCTTTGTAAGTGGTTTACCAAATTAAGAGAAGACTGTTTAAGGGAAAACACTAATACATTATTTAAAATCAACTTTTTTCTCAGTCCTAAACTGTTGCTCTAGCTTAAGGTTGATTTAGAATTAAAATTATGGCTTATTCTGCAATTATCTTAGTTCCTATGAGTTCAATTTTATGATTGTTCTACTACTAGTCCCAGCATTAAAGCCCCTGACACGCTTAACTTTTCTATTGCTATCTTGTTTCTGTACTCTAAGCTCATTCTATCGCAAAGCTAATCTACTCCAATCAGTGCAGTCAGTACAGCAAAACCTCCTGTCTTTGCTAAACAAGTATTTTCCATTAAACTTCCTAGAATAACTTTTAATGACCTTATGAGTACACCCACCCAGGGCCATGCTTCCTACAGAAAAATTCTATCCCAAATCTGCCACTCGTCTCCAATGTCACTCTTAAATGTATGTCAACTCCTATTACTCAGTCTCTTTGAAGGAATCATCTATCTAGTACTTGATTATTTTATTAACATCTAAATTTTTGCTACAGGTTTTTGGCAGTCTATAATTTGGCCTTCTGTCAACCAATTGCACTTTTCAACTAAAAAATGAAAATATATTTTGAACAAATGTAACAAAGCAAAAAAGTTTTACACAACAGTAGTTCAAACAACTTCAGAATTTCTAGTGATTAGAAAATGGGAAACAGGGGCGCCTGGGTGACTTAGTCGTTAAGCGTCTGCCTTAGGCTGAGGTCATGATCCCAGGGTCCTGGGATCGAGCCCCGCATCTGGCTCCCTGCTTGGCGGGAAGCCTGCTTCTCCCTCTCCCACTCCCCTGCTTGTGTTCCCTCTCTCACTGCGTCTCTCTCTGTCAAATAAATAAATAAAAGCTTAAAAAAAAAATAGAAAATAGGAAACTATTTTAAAGGCTTCATACTTTTTTCTAGAAATGTGTAATATTTCATCCTCTTGTTTTTCCCTCTGTAAATAGAAATACACACACTACACACATATTTATAAATGTGTATTTGTTAAAAAAAACAAAGAATAAAAAGTGTTTTTCAATGAGCATAATTTATAAGGAAGCAAAATAATTTCTTCAACTTCAATGAACTACAAATTCCTTTAAAATATTCTTGAGTTGCTAAGAAAGTGTACACTCACAAAACCATGTAACTTCAAAATAGCAGTTTAGAAATCATCAAATTATTTTTACATGTGAAGAAAATGAGAATTAGAGTTTAAATTCTTTCACTATAAGGTAGTAGCAGTAGTCAGATTAGAAACGAAGTGCAAGAAAAAAACAGACTTTGTAGTTGAAAAATTAAATCATCCCTCCACCCACGCACCGCCCCCCTCCCCCCGCACGCAAAATAAAAACAGGAAAAAAATCCCCATAACAAAATTTTGTGAACTTCAGCACATTACTTAACTTTGGGGGCCTCAGTTTCTTCATCTTTTATAAAAGCATAATAAAACTTCAATAATTCTATCTAGCAGATTATTGTTGATTGTATTAGAGCTCATATATTAATATTCAGGAAGATAACTTTGGCTTTATTCATTAAACAAATATTTATGAGCACCTAATACATACACTAAGCATTGTCTTTAGCAGACAGGCAAAGGGCTAGGAATATAAAAGGCTCTGAAAAAGTATCATGTGTTCCCTTATTTATATCTTTAATAAATATCAACTTGAATACCTAGTCTCTGTGCAAAGCAATGGAAAAAAATGAAAGCCAAACAGCTATAGTCTCTGCTCTCAGTTTAAAATCTAGTGGGGGAGATTAACAAGTTAGTAAATTAATATTTAAAGTGCTAGAGCTGAAATAAACAGCTCTGATAAATATTAAAAATGGGATCCACTTACAGAGGGAAAACATTTAAGACAAATCCTAAAAGATAAAAATTAAGCAGCCATGCAAAAAGCTAGGAAAATTTTAGACAGATAATATACACAAAACACCTCAAGAGAAAAAAATGCTTGACTTAATTTCCAGTTTTTAAACCATTTCAATCATAGCCCTTTTAATTCTATATTATCAGACTGCAACAACAAAAAATTAAATTTCACTATTTTGTATACAGACCCACATTGATTTACATGGGGCTACATCCCAATAAACCCAACAGAAGTTGAAAATATCATTAGGTTGCAAATGCATTTAATAGGTTAGGACCTATTGAATACCTTATCTTTGCCTAGCCTACCTTAAATGTGTTCAGAACACTTATATTAGCCTACAGTAGGGCAAAATCATCTAATACAAAACCTATTTTATAATAAATAAGGTGTCAAATATTTCATGTAACTTACTGAATACTGTAATGAAAGTGAAAAACAGAATGAACATATGGATACCAAATGATTTTAAGTATACAGGTTGTTTACCCTTGTGACTACATGGCTGACTGGGACATGGGGCAACCTGCTGCTGACCAGCACCGAGAAGACCAAAATTCAAAGTACCGTTTCTACTGGGACACCTGGCTGGCACAGTCGGAGCATATGACTCCTGATCTTGGGGTCGTGAGTTCAAGCCCTACGTGGGGTGTAGGGATTACTTAAAACAACAACAAGTATGGTTTCTACTGAATGCATTTCAATTTCATGCCTTTGTAAAGTTGAAAAATCCTAAATCGAACCACTGTTAAGTCAGCGACTGTCTATACTTGCCAATAAAAGCAGAGGGCTGAGTAAGCACAGGACAAATACTAAGACTACTTAATAGCAGATGCTGGCTGGACCAAACAATGCATGAAAACGAGTGAAATCAAACCTAGATGGTGATGAAAACCAGATTATAAAACCTGGACTTTAGGGGCGCCTGGGTGGCTCAGTTGGTTAAGTGGCTGCCTTTGGCTCGGGTCATGATCCCAGGGTCCTGGGATCGAGCCCCGCATCGGGCTCCCTGCTCAGCGGGGAGCCTGCTTCTCCCTCTCCCTCTGCCTGCCTCTCTGTGTACTTGTTCTCTCTCTCTCTCTCTCTCTGTCAAATAAATAAATAAATAAATCTTTAAAAACAAACAAACAAAAAACAAAAAACCTGGACTTTATTTTGGAGGTAATGGCATACACCACTGAAAGTTCTGAGCACGGAAGATATGATGAAAGCTGTACTTTAAGGAAATTTTAATGTTATAAATATGTAAAAAATATTAAAGTAAAGAAATAAATTATTGAGTCCATGTTTAGGTAAAGAAATTCTAATTATAGTAGCAGCTGAAATAGAAAGCAATACTGGAGATATGTTGCATTTAGACATGGAAAGAAATTAAATGTGTGAAACAGACTGTTTCTGAGGCTGAAAGTACAACAGGAAGGGAAGAGGACTAGAGATTGTGATGAGACACTGAGTTCAAGAAATTTCATGTAAATTTTTACATATATTTTTATATATCCCAATTACTTATATTCCTTTTTATATCATACATGACCATTCTATATCTTTTCAAGTGGTTTTAAATCACCAAGCAACTTAAGTATAATTACAAGAGGATACAGCATGCACTAACACTCCTACTCTGTATTTAGATAAACAATAGAGATTAAAGGCATCTTTGCTTTGGAAATCAGAGCCAGCAAATGACCTTCATACTGAAGACAGTCAAAAGGATTCATCAAAAACTGGATGGCAGAAACAGGTGAAGGGGATTAAGAGTACACTTATTGGGATGAGCACTGAGTAATGTATAGAACTGTCCAATCACAGGGCGCCTGGGTGGCTCAGTCGTTAAGCATCTGCCTTTGGCTCAGGTCCTGATCCCAGGACCCTGGGATCGAGCCCCACATCGGGGTCCCTGCTCCGCGGGGAAGCCTGCTTCTTCCTCTCCTACTCCCCCTGCTTGTGTTCCCTCTCTCGCTATGTCTCTGTCAAATAAATAAATAAAATCTTTAAAAAAAAAAAAAAAAGAACTGTCCAATCACTATATTGTATATCTGAAATTAATGTAACACTGTATGTTAATTATACTACAATTAAAAAAAAAAATTCTTTTAGAAAAGAATCACCAGATCAAGTAATTTACCATCTACTTAGGGAGGCAGTAGTAACTTACATGTAACAATTTGAGAATTAAATAGAATACTAACCATCAGTATTTTAAGAGATGGAAAAGATTCACACAAACTTGTGAAACTAAATACTTCAAGAAAAAAGGCTCTCCTAAGTAGTTAACTGATTTTAATTTTTGTTCAGAAAACATCAGATAAGTAACACAGTTGGCACTGTGAAGCAGGGGATTCTTTCAATTCTTAAATTCATTAATTCAAATGTAACTAATTTCATACTTGAAATTTAGGGTGTCTAAAAACTGAAGATGAAAACTGCTAGCCAAAGAACCCTCAGTAAATGACTCACTATGAAGGGCAATACTGGGCAGTACTGGGAATAGAAATTAGGAGGTACCAAATTCTAGGCCAGTGATTCTATTAACATTTCATGTCTAACACATTTCTGGAGTTTCTGGCTTAATACACTGAAGTACATTCTATCTCACAGTAAATAATACTCCATTTTAATATTAATGTTTTACTGAAGGACTACTGGAAAAGGTTCAAACTAGAAAAAAATAAAGCTAAAAAGAGTTAGTGCACTCTAACACAGTTCTGAAATATTTTCCTTCTAACTCTAAATGAAGTGGTCTGTCAAAGTATCTTATATTCTGCATTGATACAATCAATATGGCACAGCCAGGGCCACACAGCTACTTAAAATTTCAATTAAGTGTTCTTTTTTCCTGACCCATACAAAAAGATATAACCATACCTAAAAAAAAAGGGCCTAAAGCAGTTCTCACCATAAGACATCTAAACTAGGAAACTGAAACTTAACATAGGACATTTAGGTAAATAACCTATTGATGTATTATTTTACCTTGTGCTTGATTCAGTGACTTAAACTGTAGATGCCGCATAAATATGCCAAATAAACTTGAAGAGAACCCAGATGCAGAAAGTCTTATTTCCCAGCACTTGCAGGTGTGCTATCTGCATTCAAACTTGAGTATATACAGACGTTATAAATGGGGTGGGAGTGAGGGGAGAGGGAATGGTGTGAGATCACATCTACAAGCCCTTCAGAGGAGATGGTCCTACGTTTAAAATCCTTCAAAAAAATGAGCAGTATACGATCATTACTAAATAAACATCTCAGGATAAAGTTTTTGTAAAGATCTAGAGGTTTTTTTTTTAAAGATTTTACTTGAGAGAGCAAGGGGGGTGCCGCAGGGGCAGAGGGGGAGGGAGAAAACAGGCTCCCTGCTGAGCAGGCAGACCAATGGGCTCATTTCCAGGGTCCTGGGATCATGACCTGAGGAGAAGGCAGATGCGTAACCGACTGAGCCACCCAGGCACCCTGAGAATTTTTTTGAATACTTTGCTTTTCAGACTTTTCCCTCACACTTTCTCTAACGCACGTTATTGTTCATTGAATTTATCTTGCCAAAATAAAATGAATTTGGAATATTTTTGTTTCACTTAACAGTATTTCAGTAGGTTTTGTCTTAGTATCTGATGTCTTTTGAAAAACAAAATCCACAAATTAACAACTGTCATAAACGAATAGATTTCCTATCCTTTCATTCATAAGGAAGATTTAGTCCTCTAGTTTAGGGACTCCAGCAAGGGCACAAAATTTTCTAAAAATAATTTTAGTATCAAAGAGTAGTTTGGAGGAAATATAACTATTATGGCAGGATTTTAACATGAAATATAAGGATCCTTATAGGAGTCACAGACGTGCTTTAGGGAAGTCCATAAGCTCACTGAAATAATGCAAAAATTGTAATACTATATGCAAACACATTCTTTTCTGGGGAGAGAACACAGCTCTCATTTTTCAAAAAATCCATGACCACTCCCCACAGCCCAAATTAAGAACCATGAAGAAAAAGCATCTAAATTTGTGAATATGGATACTAATAAAAACATTAGAGTATGGTTTTTGTTCATGTTTATCATCTACTTAGCCATAATAGCCATTTTGTTAAAACACAAAATCGCTGATTTTTTAAATTAAACCACTATTCTTTAAACCCTTTTTTCTGGTGCTATTACAATTTCTTACAGGCACTGGGTAACTAGCTTCCTTTAGCTTAAGAAAACACAGAAACGAAGTTTTCCTGTGTTGGCCATTTGCAAGCTGATTTCATAAAACAGAGATGGCTTTTTTTCTATTATTTGGTATTTTAGTAAGACTCATGAAATTTGTTTTTGGCATTCTAGATACTAATAAAACATCCCAATGTAACTATTACTTTAAGGTATTTTTATTTTAACGAGAACAGATACTTCATGTATGCCCTTTTATTAGGCTATCGCACATCAGTCTACAGTAAATAAAGCCCAGTTGCCCCCCTGGTTTGACCATTCATTCAATCACTATGAATTATGTGTAGTGCTGTATTCTTTACTACTTGACTCCAACAACTTTAAAATACCAGTTGAGGGTGAAATGAAGCAAAAGAGACCTAAAGCTGGGGTCTCTGCCATTCCCTAACATATACAAAACAAAGGGATGGTAGCAAAAGAAGAGTTAATCTGCAGTGTGCTACTGGACCTTCTTAAAGACCTGACCAAGCTCTAAACTTCGTGAATAAATTTCAATTCCTCCAGGTCTTCTTTCTCTGAACAGAAAAATATACACTTCCCCTAAAGTGATTAGAGCCTTCCAGTTTATCCCATTCTGACCCTTGGGCTTTTTAAATTTAGTAAATTTTAAAAGAAGGTTAAATTTGTTAGCTTGGAGCCTAAAAGTTTCTGTGTATCTGTATGAAATTCAAACAAATGATCAAAAAAAAAACCCATCACTAGTAAGAACCAAAGACAAAATCTAGATGCAGAAAAGTCTTTTATACAGTATGTAAACTTCTTTTGCTCATACCTGAACCCATTTAGTTAAACATTAGGTCTTACTGTGTGGCCCAGCTGTAGGGATTCACAGTAAATAAAACATAGTTTCAGTTCTCGAGAGAGTCTATCAGGAAGGTTTCAAATTTCTAACGCTGATTAAAAGAACATGCAAAGATTGCAGCCTTACTTGAGCATTACACAAATTCAAAAAGCCAATACTGAAGGTAGCCAGAGGCAATTTCTGCCCACCCTGAGCATCTGTAGTAATATTTCTGCAGTACTCATCAATAGCACAAAGGAAACAGATGGGAATAGTTTCTAATTTTATCCTTTACTCAGGATATTTATTGAGTACATGTTATAATGATACTCTATACTTAAAGGAGAAAATGATAACTTGCTTTAAATCTAAACAATATACTATTCTTATAGCAGACAGTAGGAATTTCCCTCCTTTATTAAGTTCTTATTTTAGGATGTATCAATTTGTACTCTTCATAAAAGGCATGGCATTAAAATACAAAAAAGATGAGTTTTTTCCTCCTGCTTCCAAAATTCTTGTTACCCTAGATGATCACGAGTTAAAGGTAAAAAATTAACATGTACAACACATCATCACAATTCCCAGCTGAATTTTTTCCATATGGCATTTTTGTAAATTAAAATTACTAACTAAATCAAAGATCAGCAAGCAGTTGCCAAGTGATGAAGAATTTAAACCCTAAAGCAACTATGTACTTAATCTGGAAACTTAACTTTGTAATTCAAACCTAGTAGAACAATTTAGAGGTGAGAAATCCTAATAATTCTAATTTATGATGTGGGAGTATATCTCTATTTGTATATAGATATGACCACATTATAAAGTTGTGTGTGTTTTTGGGGGGTTTTTTTGGTCACCTCTTCCAAGATCAATCAAGAGGAAAATAGTAATTCATTTAAGTTAGAAACTGGGCACACCTTTTAAAAAATTTCAACAGTATGTTTCCTTTATATGGTATTACAATAAATGTTCTATAAAACTTAGCTGAAGCCTTAGATAAGAATAAGGTCTGTTTTGAGAATAGCACTTATCATTGCCCACGAGTTCAGAAAATGTTGCAGATTTTAAGATACTTAGCTTGGACTACTATAGATAACTTTGAAAAATGTTCCTCATTTTAAAAAGGCAAAGTAAATTTTCCCCACCTGCTAAATTATTGGACTTTTTGCGTGAGAATGTCACTTAAGTTTTCTAAAATGGTAACTCTGAGTTTACATTAAACCTTTCCAACATGAAAAGTACAGATATTAGCAGAATATTCACTAAGTAAAATGAAAATATTACCTGGTTTCTAAGGCACACCATTAGTTATACCATCTAAACTGGGATTTATTTGATGAACTGCATTAGCTCTCAGAACATTTGCTGCAACTCAGGTAGAAAGAGGCAAGTATTCACATATGTTAGTCTGTTGTCAAGAAAGATATTTCAACTAAAATATGTCAATCCTCGCATCTGAAATCACTTAGACATTACTAATGTGATATCTGGAAGAGTTTCTGTATAGAAGGTTTTTTAGACTGACAAACATGTTCAGTGCTTTAGAGGGCTCGGTAAACTCAGTTCTCTTTTGTTCAACAATGCCTCATCTCCACTGCATAAAGCTTGGTCTCCAGTTCCACTATCCAATGCCTGCCTTACATTAAGTTGTACTTCGTTGGTACTGCATAAAGTAACAGTGTTATAAAAGGCATCTAGATCACAAGGTTCAAATGTAATAGCTGGTTTCATTAATGTTCCAGGAGCAAGAGAACCCTCTCCAATAATTCTCAGGTTGATAAACTTGATTTTCCACGTATTTTCCACAAAAGGGCAGCGTATGAGTCCAAAAATTTGTTCAAAAATGCCCAAACAAGTATTCCCTCGGTGGACAGTCCCAGCAACTCCAACCATAACCAGACCATGCGGAGAAGAAGCACATTTCAGTCCATGGGAATCTAGGTTGGGACTGAGAAAAAGATACTCTTCTTTCACTAGGGACAGCAGACGAAGGCTCACAATTTCTGCTCCATAGTAGTCTATCACATTTTGTTCAGAGGTGTTGTAATAAAACCTAAGCTTGACATCGTGCCAGAAGTGCTGTGGCCCCCATTCATCTTGAGGTGGTCCCAGAAAAGGATTCTGAGAATTAAGAAGTTCAAAGAACCAGCGACAAAATTCTTCTCCTAATCGACGAAAATCAACCTTTTCAGCTTTTTTATCTTCTTTTTCCTGCTGATTAAGATAAATAAAATATAAAATATAACAAAGGTCAGTTCTCTTATCTTTTTTTCTACCTAGTCTGTTTTAGAGCTAAGTTTTCATATGCTGAGTATAGCAGAAGCTAAATAAACTACAAGTGAACTCACTGAACCCATCATGCACAAACTGTTTTTCCAAAAAGGGGAAAATCATTTTAGAATTTCCCACCTTAAACATCTGAAAATTCAGCTAAGAAATTAAGGTTTAACAAGGCCTCTCAAAATATCAGCATGAACAGTCAACAATGATTTACATAAGTATTTTCTCTTGTGTCAGTGGTTTCACAATGTCTGTCAAAACCTTCAAACTGATGCTTTAAATGGATATACTTCGTTGCATATAAACTACACTAAAATAAAGTTGGTAACAAATAAGAATTTTTTACTACCTTTAAACAGAGTTCTAATACGATTGAAATACATTACTTTTTATGATTGGGATTATTTTTATACTGTTATTTCTCTTTTTTACAAAGGGTAATGTTATTGCAAAAATATACCTGACAAGCTTGATTTTATTCATCTATGTGAATAGATGAGAATATTCCAGAGCACAGTACCTCATTTTGATGGTAAGAATCTTTTACTGACAGAGCACCCATGATTCAGTATGTCTGGCTCTGTGCTTGGGACTTATGGACTATTTCCTTCTATCTTCACAAGCCTAATTACACAGATACTATCATTATTATGCCTGCTTTATAGATAAAGTAAACAGGGCTCAGGAAAGTCAAGTTACTTGCTCAAGTTCACACCTAGCACAGGGCAGGACCTATTTGAAGTCACATCTGTATGATTTCAGAGTCAACATTCTCTTTAGCATATTAAGAAAGCTCTTAGAAGATCCTTTCCTAATGTGAAAGCAAATGCCTCTTACTGTAAAACCTCACAAATTCAAAGTATGTAGTTTAAAATTTGCAAATTCATGGAAGGGGCTTCTGGAGTGGGTGGCAAATTTCTATTTCCTGACCAGCGTGGTCATTACAAATGTTTTTGCTTTATGGACGTTTATTAAGCTATATATTTGATCTGAAAAAGGGGTTGTCTTTCTGTGCTGTGTTTAAAAAAAATAAAATAAATAAAATAAAAAAAATAAAATTTGCAAATTACCTAGAGTTCATACAGTCAATATTTAAATATTCACACAGTATCTAAAATGTCCAGTGGATACAAAGAAATAGGAACAGACAATGTCAGCTGGAGGAAATTATTACAAGAGGATTTTTCCTAGCTTAAAAAAAAAAAAATCAAATGTAAAAATTACTTAAGTTTCTCTCATAGAATTTTTACAATTTAATACCTTTACTAGTCTGCTTTACTGGTTGTTCCTTTAGAATGCAAAGGATATGATGTGAAGCTAAATTATAAAAGCCAAAATATTAGCCATGTTCCCACAGATCTAGGATTATCTAAAGAGTTTAGACAGAACTATGATTTAGGGTATAAATATAAGATCTATTTTACCTGTTGAAATAGTCTAATGTCCTCTGTCTTAACTGGCTCAGGTGTTTCCTTCAATTTCAGATGTAACTGCTTTTTCCAGTAATCCTTTGCATGCTGAATAAGATTGTGCTTTTCAGTAGCTGGAGGTATAATAACCCCCTGTGTTGCCAAGTACTTAAATATGACTTCTCGGTGGACTTTCTTACGCTTCAAAAGTTCTTCTACACTTTGACTGTACAATAATATTGCACGAACGGCATCTAGAAGGAAATTATAAAGATTAGTAGAAAATCACAAGTCACTTATAAATCTGTCCAGGGTCAGCAGAAACCCTATCAAATGATATTTATAAATTACTGTCATGACATTACTCCTTTTTCATGAGATGGTAATTTTTAAAAACCAGAAAGTGGGTTGTCACATTTTGGGTTTAAAAAATTTTTTCTTTATGCTTTGAACTTCCCTATCTAAACTTACTTACCTCTTCCTTTCACTTCTCGTAAGATAGTAAAAGTTTTGCATTTTTTTTAAAGAATGACATGTTTTAAGAAAAAAATCTGAGCCAGAGAAAAAAATTTTTTTCTAAGAAGGCCAATGGACCTAAATTCATTTATAATGCCTAACATAGGTAAAATTACGGTTATTTTAGATGTGCAAGGACTTTTAAACTCCTTACTCTATAGACAATGAAAGTTGAGGATATATGAGGTATCAACAATCATGCTTCTAAGAAGTGGCAGAACTAAGACCTGTATTCTTTTTTTAATTTAAAAAAATGTTATATTAAACAGATCAAAGATTTTACATGTATAAAGAATACAGAATAGCAAAAAAATGAACTCCCATGTATACACAACATAACTTAAGACATAAGATATTACTAGTATCTTTGAGGCCCTCATTTTAACCCTCCCTACTTAATACTATTCCCTCTCTCTACTCACCCACCTTAGAGGTAGCTGCTATCCTAAATGTTATCAATACCTTGCTTTTCTTTATAATTGTACAGCATAACTATGAACTCCTAAACAATACAGTTTGGTATTTTTGGAACACACTATAAATCCAATCCATATATATACATACGCACACACACACACATACAGTCTTTCATATTCAGCTTTTCACTTAATGTCGTTTCTGACATTAATCTGTGGATATATGTAGCTCTAGCTAATTTTTTGACTGTTAATTCATTTAACTGTACCACAGTAAATTATATGACTACATCACAAGGTTATCTATCCTTCTGTTCATAGATTTTTACTGGGTGTGTCCAATTACTAACACCACCACTTTGAACATTTTCATAAATGTCTCCCAGTGCATAGAGGGGCAAGCAGCATGAGGATCACCTGGGAGCTGAAGAAATGCTGAATTTCTGGGCTCACTCCAAAACTACTGAATCAGAATCTGCATTTTTCACAAGAGTCCTGAGGGATTGATTCACAGGCACATTCAAGCTTGAGAAGCTCAGGTCCAGAATATGAGCCCGGAAATAAGCAAATAATTCCACTTAGAGATGATGTCAAACTTGTTTTCCAAAGTTCTAATTTACACTCCTCCAATTGTCAAAGAGCTGCTTTGCATGATCACCACGTTTAGTTTTTTGCCAATATGGTAGACAGGAAAACACTGTGTTTTGGTTTTCATTTCATTGCTTTTTAAAGAGATTATCTTTTCATAATAAACAAACAAAGAGATGATCTTTGCATATGCTTATTATTTTCTTCCTCTCTGAGAAATTATCTCTCCAAATCATTTAACATTTCTGTACTAGGAAGTTTCTTTTTATTTGCTTTTAGACCCACCATCAATTAAATCCAACATTTTTATCTATTACAATTTTAAACTCACACTCACAAGGACTGTTAGGTGGTGATTAGCATGTGAAATAGATAAATGCTTAAGAACTATATTAAGTCTAGGGGCGCCTGGGTGGCTCAGTTGGTTAAGCGACTGCCTTCGGCTCAGGTCATGATCCTGGAGTCCCGGGATCGAGTCCCCCATCGGGCTCCCTGCTCGGCAGGGAGCCTGCTTCTCCCTCTGACCCTCCTCCCTCTCATGCTCTCTGTCTCCCATTCTCTCTCTCTCAAATAAATAAATAAAAAATCTTAAAAAAAAAAAACAAAACTATATTAAATCTAAAACTATTTGCATTCTTAATTCTTAGGAATTTCTTCTTTTAATGTTTGAGGAAACATTAAGTTTGAAGTTTCAAATGAATGATTTTCTTAAATGGCAAAAACGTAAATCCAATTTAAAACCAGAGAAATACAGATTATGCTTTTGTAGTTATTTAAGTCATACTAACATAGAAGTCTGGAGTTTTCACATTTCAAAGTAAGACTGTCCCGATGATATGCCAAGTGAAATACACACACAGGCTTCTTGGTTACATTTTTATATGGAGTAGCTACAATCAATATTGATTGAATATTAACCCTTTAAATCTACTCTACAGAAATGTTCATTTGGCTCTGAAAGCAACGTATTCCTACTACGCAAAACCATCTCAGAAAAAAATTAGATCCCAAAAGAGACATGGATTCAAACTATCTGCTCTTGTATTACAGTAGTTTTACCTACAAGGCTGAAGTGTTTATGATATCCTCCCAGAGGCCTGAAGAAGAAAACTTGAGTCAGCAGCTGACTCCTCAGATCAGCCGAAAATGAAAATGAAAAACACCCTGGAAATTCTGAAATCACTATTCACGTACTCTAAATTCTCGAAAAAAATAAGCATTTGCCCATACATCCAGCAGGTAAAACCTGGAAGCAGCGCGGTTTCCAGTGCCACCACCTCTCCCGGGGATGTGGCGCTTCAGGGGCCTGAAGGCGCACGGCGGTTCCCAGGCCGGGAGGCAGCGGCGGCGGCCGGGACTCTCGAGAGTTCCGCCCCAGCACCGTCGGACCCCGTTGCGGGGCTAGGTCTCGCACCTCCTCTACTCCCACGTTCTGGCAACCTGGGGCTCTAGTGAGGTCTTGGGAGGGGCGTCCGCCCCTGGGGAGAAAAGTCAACACTTACCTTGCCGGTCCTCAGGCTGCACCAGGCGGTTGGTGATGGTGTCGCACAGGGCCATGATATCATCGTTGTCTAGTAGGCCGAGGAGGTTACGGCAGCCCTCCATCTCTGGATAGCTGAGCCCCGACATCTCGACCCCCAAAAGGCGGGGGGAAGAGGACGACCTAGTAATGCCGTCCCTGCAGGCCCACCAGACCGGCGCCTAGGCAACGTACACCGGAAGTGCCTTTCCTGTTGTTCGCCGCCAAAGGGCCTCGGGTATTCCAAACCCCTGGGCGGAAGTGATTGCCAACAAGGTCAATCAGGAAATGCGGTGCTCCGACTTGTCGTTCCGGGCTGGACAGGACGGAGGGGAATCCAACGGATCTCATTTTAGGAACTACCGCGTTTGCACCGAGAACAGCGATCTTCCACAAGGAACCTGGTTCCGGAAAGCGATGCCCTTTACTCTGAGGAGTCCAACCTCCAAAAATGCCCCTGGAAGGGCTGCGCAGGTGCAGGTGCGTGGAAAGCGGGTGGCGGTTCCTGCGCACGGCGAGCTCCCGTGATGCCGCGGGGCCGGCCAATGGAGGCGCCTGCTCCCCGCCCGTGGGCCTGACCCCCGGGAGCGCTTGAACGTCCTCTGCGGCCAGTTCTGAGTTGGGTGCACCTGTAGTTTGATGTTCTTAAATTACGTAGTACGGTGTTAAAATAATTTGGTTCTGTTTAGCAATAGACTATGAAAGGTTAAAAAAAAAAGTCACCTATCACATGCCATGCCTTCTTGCTTTCATCTGTACCGGATCGGCTGTTGCTTGATTCCGGTCCTCGCCGGCTTGGTTTTAGACGATGCTGTATCGCGAGCAATTTAGGGCTGGGGACTCTGGAAGCCAGATTACCAGGGTTTTACTCCGCCACCATTCACTAACTGTGACCGTGGACATGCTTCTTAGCCTTTTTGTCCCTCAGTTTCCTATCTCGAAATGGACCTAGTAGAGTTAGCTACATCATAGGGTTGCAGGGGCGGGGGTGCGGGGCGGGGTGAAGGACAGTGCCTGGCACTTAGAAGGAACTCAGTGCATGTTAGCTGCTGCTGTTAGTGTGGCAGCAACTCGTATTCACCAATGGAAAAGTCATGCTGGGCTCGACCGAGAGCGATGAATAATCAGGCTTAAACATCGTTACTTGCCTCTGGCCTCTCCCACATTTTAGGCATATTTTTGATTTGTTAACATTTAATTAGGGTATTGCCATTTTGTAGCTGAAATGTACATTTCTGCAGATTCAGGTGAGCAAATTTAACGTTTTAAAAAATATAACAGCTAAATGTCAGTTTTAAAATAAATTGTAAATGTAGCGTAGGCATTCAAAGCATGGTTATACTAATTTGCCAGTGGATATTATTTGGGGTATCATTTACTCAACAGATAAAAATCCTTCATTTTTCGGGGCGTCTAGGTGGCTCAGGTCATGATCCCAGGGTCCTGGGATCGAGCCCCGCATCGCATCGGGCTCCCTGCTCAGAGGGAAACCTGCTTCTCCCTCTCCCACTCCCCCTGCTTGTATTCCTTCTCTCGCTGTTTCTCTCTGTGTCCAATAAATAAATAAAATCTTTTTTAAAAAAATCCTTCATTTTTCATTAAGTATTAATGAGTATGTACTATGCTAGGTATTGAAGATTCAGAGAAATGACACAGACCCTCCTTTCAAGGATCTTTTGAGAGTGCTGCAAGGGCTAGCAAGTGCTCATCATGCTGGTGTGGGACCATATACAAGGCATACCCAACCTTTTCTTTCATTTCTTCATTTAAAAAGGGGAAAAAAAGTATTTATTGAGCACCTATTTGCCAGACATTGTTCTTTGTGTTGGAACAAATACAGTTTCTTTGGAGCTTTCAGTCTAGTGGGAAGAAATAGACAGTAAACATATAAGAAACTATATACTATGCCAGGAAATGCTATGGAGAAAAATAAATCAAAAGGAGGGGGATGGAGCAGATGTTGCGTTTTTATACAGACTGTCAAGAGAGACTTCTCTAAGTAATATTGAAAGGAAGACCTGAGGAAAGTGAGTGAAGCACAGAAGAGTGTTGTAGGAAGAAACAATAGTAGAGGTTCCAAGGAAGAAGCAGAGTGCTTGGCAATGTAGGAAGGAGGCCAGAGCAGCGTGTTCAAGCAGGAGGCAGTGAGGTTAGAGTTGCAGTCAAGATTGATCTAGAGCAGGGTTTCTCAGTCGAGGCACTATTAACATTTTGGGCAGGATAATTCCTTGTTTGGGGGCTGTTCTATGCATTGTAGGATGTTTAACAGCATCCCTTGCTTCTACCCACTAGATGCCAGTAGCACCTCCTCCCCCAAGTTGTGGCTACCAAAAATATCTCCCAATTTACCAAATGTCCCCGGGAGGCAAAATCATCCCCAGTTGAGAACCACTGATACAGAACCACCTGTCCAAAAGTACTTTGAGATAATGAAAGTGTTCTGTATCTGTGTTGTTCAGTATAGTAACCATGAGCCACATGTATCTGTTGAGCAGTTGTAATGTGGCTAGTACAATCAAGGAACCGACTTTTAAGTTTTATTTGAATTTTAGTTAAATTTTAATAGCCATATGTGGCTAGTGGCTACTGTATTGGATATTGCAGATCTAGAGCCTTGCAGGCCATTGTGAAGACTTTGGCTCTTTTATTCTGTTATTCTCTCAGTCTCTTACTCCAGACTAGTCACAGGGGTCCCCTTGCTATTTGTTCCTTAAACTTGCCTCTTGCTTTTATTTAGTTGAGAGAGGAGCAAGCAAGAGAGAGAGCACGAGTGGGGGAGGGGAGAGGGGAGAGGGAGAGAGGCAGATTCCCCTCTGAGCAGGGAGCCCAAGAACAGGGGCTCCATCCCAGGACTCTAGGATCATGACCTGTGCCGAAGGCAGACGCTTAACTGACTGAGCCACCCAGGCACCCCCCGAAATTTAGAATTTCTAAGAAGTTCTTAGGGGGCACGTGGGTGGCTCAGTCGTTAAGTGTCTGCCTTCAGCTCAGGTCATGATCCCAGGGTCCTGGGATCGAGCTCCGCATCAGGCTCCATGCTCCGCGGGAGGCCTGCTTCTCCCTCTCCCACTCCCCCTGCTTGTGTTCCCTCTCTCGCTGTTTCTCTGTCAAATAAATAAAAATCTTTAAAAAAAAAAAAAAAGTAGTAGTTCTTAGGTGATGCTAATTTTGCTGCTCCAGGGACCACACTGTAAGAATCACTGCTAATAGAAGAAAGTGAAACATCAGCCACCTACTCCTACCAGACTTCATCCTTTGTCTCTGAAATCATTGATCCTCAGGCAGGTCTGACTCTATTTGGATATATTATAGCCACTCATGCTCTGTATTTGCAGGGAAAACTGCATGGTAGAATGAAAACTGCTTGGCATTATGGTTTTAGGAGGACACATCTGATTTTTCAATCCAACCTCTCCTGCGTGACTTCAGTCAAGTTATTTAATGTTTTTGAGCCTTGGTTTCTAAAACGCAGTGTTCCTATCTGTGTTTGAGTTTTAACAATTAGGGGTAACGTATATAAATTAGCTAGTATATAGTAATTTAGTAAAACAGGAGACATTTCTTCTCCAGTGTGTAGCACTCATAAATAAGGCATGAACCTCTCCCCTACTTTTAGTTTTAATTCCACATAATACTGGATTGCCGCTCCATTTGACATCTTCATA
This sequence comes from Neomonachus schauinslandi, assembly GCF_002201575.2. Classification (NCBI taxonomy): domain Eukaryota; kingdom Metazoa; phylum Chordata; class Mammalia; order Carnivora; family Phocidae; genus Neomonachus; species Neomonachus schauinslandi. The sequence goes on along the minus strand of NC_058403.1, from coordinate 39,500,286 downwards.
TACAGCCAAAACTCCTGACCCTTTTATTAGTTGATTCTTGAAGCTGGTATGAAATTTATATTAAGCTCTGAAAAGCAACCTCTTTTGTTTATCTTGGAAGCATACTTAGTAATATTGCTTTCCAGAATTCCTCAAGTCTCAGGAAAAAAAAAAGTCTAGGTAACTCCAATACCTTTATCTAAATACCTCAGTACATTTAATAGTCTAAAATCATATGACCAAAAGCATAGACTGAGAATTCCAGATCTCAGCTCTAGAATGCTTGAATAACTTTCCCAGTGTTTTTCAAAGCATGTTTGCAGTATGTGCAAATCACTGGACATAGCACCGTCCTTTGATTTGCATTGCTATCATCGCATCGAACAGGGTCTTTTTCTACTTCAGCCCTCATTTTTTTCTAGTTGCAAGTTATAGCAAAGGGTATAGGGTGTTTTCCTTTGTTAGTCAACCAAAAAAGTAGGAGCCCTCATGCGCAAGGACTCACTTTTAGCTACAGATTAATTGGTTTACATGTTTTCCCCCTGAAATGCTTTTTAGGAAGTCATTTTCATCAATATTTACACCTTATTTCAAAGTGACTTCCCAGTGTTTTTTTTTTTTTTGAGTTCCACCAGATGCTGTTCATCTTTTGAAGATTTACCAACACACTTTCACTTAGAGAGTTGTGATATTTGTCTACCTACTAAGTTTGCAGAGGGTACCCAAAATAACTTTAATAACCAGCATTCTGTCAACTTGTAATTCCTGCATGTAGACGTTAGTTAAAATAATGTCTAAAATGTTTTATGTAAACTTCTAGATTTTTCTATTTTAAAATGTTTTTAAAAATTAATCATCTGAATATGGTAATATTAACTGAAATAATTCATTCTCTTATGAGACATAATAGAAACTTTCTTATTTACTACATACCTTAAGCCTAATTCCTTTTGAAGCAGTGTGCTACATAAAACTGAACACTTCATTACCAACAAGGACAATGTTTTATTGAACAAGTCTATGTACAGTACAAAAAATTTCTTGAAATGAGACGCTATTGTTGAATTATTGCAGTTCAATGGCTCAGTTTTAATTTGTACTCTTATAAAATGCAAAGTAAAATAATTTAATGTTCAACAAGGAAGCACAAATTTCCTTTCTTGCTGAATCTGTAATATCTTTCACATATTAACAATTCCAAAATGCATATGCAGCATTTAGGCATTCTGAAAAGGTGTTTTACAGTACCAAATAAATTAAAAGATAAACACTATCATCCCTTTTAGGTTTTTCATCCATACAACAGTTTAAACCAAACATGAAAGGAGTACGGCTGAACCTTCAAGTGTGATTTGAAAAGAATCACAAGTTCAATGTTATAAGTTATCTACTCATTATATAATCGGTGGTTTAAAAAAATGAATATGGCTAAAGCCCAAAGTACCAGTGTCCTTGTCCACGGAGATCCCTCTTTTCTGTAATATCTGAGCAGCAAAAATTCAGATTTGCTATTTTCTTGACCTTACTGAAATAGCAGAAAGTTTATAGTTAATGTTTTGAAGGAAATTTTTATTAAAAAAATAAGAATTGAAACTTGGTCCATGTAAGATAAGCATATCCTCAAAACAGAAGGAACAGAAAGTAAAAGAGAAGAATCTGAAGAATAAGAAAGCTTCCTTTTCTTCTGAATCCTAAATTAGAACTGTTGGAAGTTTATGCACCCCACCGAAGCAAAATGATAGAAGGTTATGCTTTTTAAGACATAAATAATGAAATGTATACATACTTTCAATAGCAATTATTTGAGAAGTATATAAAGAGGTTTAGAACAGCATGGCCAAGTAGATTTTTATAAAACATTCCTTGATTTAATTATGTATAAACCGATTTGATCTAAGTGTTTCAAAAAGTTTTCCCTTAGCAACACAGAAGTAGAAATAAAACCTCAAATTAAAGACAAAATTAACAAGTGGAATATGCTTAAAACATCTTGGTACGAACTGCAGAATGAATGAAAATAATTTGCAGAGATGGATTTGTCAATAGATACAACTTATAAAAAAATAAAAAGTTAAAAAATGTGATAAAATGTTAAGTTGTAATTTTAAACTTCTGGAAAATGTACAAAGCAGAAATTATATTTCAAAAAAACTTCATTGTCCAAATGAACTAGTTTCCAAACAGACTCTTTATTACATGATGTATTTTATACTGAACTGAAATAGAACTCAAGTATTATATTTTCAGTATCAGGAAGTACAGAAGGTGTTTTTTTCTGTTTGTTTTTTTTTTTAGTTGACCCTAAGGGATTTAAAAATCTGATTGTTTACTTGTTATTTAAATGTAAATTCCACAGCCTAATGTAGGCTACACAAACAAAACAAAAACCTTAATTTGATTGAAACGGGCTTGTGACTATCAATTGCATAGTAGTGAATGAATAAATAAACTAATAAAATTGGGCTTTTTTTTTTTTTGAGATCTTTCATGACCTAGAAATCCCGATTTAGTAAAGTCTGGATGCTACCTTGGAAGGAATGTCCCCTTCCTTAGTGACTTTTCAAGAAGCTTAATATCCAAAAATTTCTAATAGTAGAATCCAGTAAGATTATCTGCTTTGAACAAAAATGTATCAGTTGGAATAACTGGAATATTTAGTTGACCATGGTACATTAGTAGCTCCACCTTTTAAGAATTTGCCTTTGCATTTTTGTTCATTTTATCCCTGCTATAGATTAACACACTAACAGGTAAAAGAAGGTCTTTAAGCTTCCTCTTTTAGAGAATATACAAGTGGAACATATCTGAGGGGGTATTTTAAAAAGCGTTTTGTGTTTTAACAATTCATTGCCTAATAAATTAAAATCTTCCTTAGGAAAATTACTGGTTATCAAGGAAAATAAAAGCATCAATATATCTTAACTGTGTTCCTGCTGTGCAAATTTTTGTGTAAATATTTCCTTTTATATATAAAAATTACTATTCAGACCAAATTCATAACTAATAAATAAGAAAGCATGAGTAGTAGTATGGCTTATTTTAGAATTAACTCTCCTAACTGAATAAAACCAATGAATTCTTGACCTGATTTTAGCTGACATTTTTTTTTTTTTACAGCCAGTTATTTTTATAGGACTGTACTTAGATAACTCACATTAACGTCTAAAAGGACCTTACCATGAATCATCAAGCAATGTCCTAACACTACTCTATATACAAATAGAAATATCCCAGTGTGCTTATACCATTATTCACATTGAGTTATTTGCAATTCAGTGTTTTCCTTCCATTAGATAGCCTTTATGGTCTTAGATTCCTCCCATCTCTCCCCAAAGTTACTGATGGTACTTCTTCTATTTAATGGACACTGCTGCCTTTAAATACAATTCACTCGTATTACAAAAATGGAAAGTGTAAAGTTCTATTAAGAGCTTATTAGCAAAGTATTGTTTTGTTTTCTTTTGTTTTTTAATTTCCAATGCTGGCATAACATTCATTGAACTCTGTCCTGTCTAATCCATCATCTTGGAAACAAGTTACAATCTTTTATGGATAGCATGGTGATAAATCAAGTTTTATTTTCACGTATCAGTTTCTAAATTATAATAAACCAAATAGCAATAGTTCTTTAAACCATGTTTGAAGAGAAGGGAGGACATAATCTGATTATGCATGACAAGAAAACAAATCTCATTTGTAGAATACTTCAAGTTGTTTATTGTAAACAATAAACCCCTCCCCTTTTTTTAATAATGGATTAACTTTTCCCTTTCTGTAAGGCCATAGCTGGTTTTTCTTTCTGACTGGTTGCCTGAACATGTTTCTCACATAAGTGAAACTGAACATGCTGCATTAAGTCATCAACTTTTTAAAGAAATGTGGTTTTCTGGATAACTGGTACTTTGGGAGTTTTGTAATAACCCTTTTGGAGTCTAAACCAGCACATCTCCTCTCTGAGTTCATTCTAGAAAATGTGCTTTGTCTTTATCTTTAGTAATCCAAGACCGCTTGAAAATTAAGGCCATCAGGAAAATAGCAAACTGATGATGCAATTTCTTGCAGTGCTTTTTTCGCACTACTGCTTGATCGACAGATCTTTCTGAAACATTTTTATCAGGCACCTGTAAAACAGAACATGTCTGTTAATTCAAATTTTATAGTTCAACTGAAATTCTAAGTCAGATTCCTGTTTATACTCTTACTCATTCAAAAAATATTGATATTAGTAGAAAGGCAAGATCTTCTTTTGCTCAATTTTGTCTTTCAATTATTTTCTGGTTCTTTTTCACTTCTGTTTCTGTAAAAGCAGCTCAACTTCACTTGATTTATATTCTGGCATGCAAATGAAAAACATGTCCATCACAATTACTTTGTTTCTGAAACTTTTATTACATAAAACTTGTAATGAAGAAATGCCTCAGACACAGTGAATGAGTATGATCAAAGAGTATGAAAAACTGTGTCCAAGTTCTGACTTCCACAAGTTCATAGGCTATACCTATACAAATTACTTAACTTGTGAAATTTCAGCTGCTTGACCTATAAAACAGGAGTAGTAACATCACCTTAAATAGTGTGTATATGGATTAAAAGAAATAATGTATGGGGTGGTGCTTTATTATCTGTGCTATACAAATGTTAACTTTCTTAACCTCATAAAGATCTGTGGCATTTTCTATTTCTACAGACAGACCTATTGAGAAGATAGAAGACTTACTTTCATCATCTGAATCAAATCCAAAGAGTGTCTGACATTTCTTTTGTGCAAGGTGAGCCTCAAGTGCTTCTGCATTACAGTAGGTGGTCAGGCATTTGCCACATCTTAATCTTTTCACGGATTTTTTACAAACGTTATCTTGATCAGAACAGGCATCTACTCTATCAGTCAGAAATTTTCTGCGTTTTGGCATACTAAGGTACCGTTCATCAAGGTAACTGGGAGGCAGTGGTCTGACATATGGCTTTGTTAAAATTAAGCCATATGAAGTATGTTCACTCGTCAGATTTGGTTTGGAAGGTGCCTGAGATACTGGCAGGGTATTATGTTCTTGTGGTACAACACTAGGTAAAATGGAACCGTTTTCTGTCCTGATTCTATTTGCATCAGTTTTCAAAGCAGGATCTGACGAAACTAAAGGTGTCTGCTCTATTCCACTGTGTCCATTGACTAAATCACTAATACTACAATTATTTTCAGAATTTGGCTCTATGTCAGGCATCTTTTGGTCTGTCAAGCTTATATCAGAAACAGTGTCATCAGAATGTTCATTTCCATTCTGAACTAAACCATCTGTTTTCTTTTCCATACTTTCTGTACATGTCTTTGGTTCTGTGGAATCTTTCCTTGATTTGCTAGTAGAAACTGGCAGACTAATAGTTTGTTTCTCATTACTAGATGAGTCTTTCTCCTGATGATTAGGATTTGAGTCTGTAAGAACATCCCAAAGAATTGTTTCACTTGGTTGTGCAGATGATTCTGGTGTTTTACTTAAATAGTGCTGAGCCTCATGTTCATATAGCAGAGGAAGATCTTCAAAAAGCTCATGGCATTCTGGAAAACTACACTGAGCTTGAAATATCCTGTGACTTTTTGTGTGCTGAGCAAGCTGGAATGGCAACTTAAATGACTCATTGCAATTAAAATGCAAACAAAAGTACACATTTGGATAGCTGTGTCTATTAAGGTGATCTATAAAATGTTGAGAATCTTCAAATTGCCTCTGACAGAATTTGCATTTTCCTTTGCTCCACTTCATTACTGTTTGCCGCACGTTTAAGTCAGTTGGATGTACAGTCCTTGCGTGTTTATTTAGAAATCCAATTCTTTTAAATATCCTGACACAACCAAGAGCAGGGCACTTAAAGTTTCCTTCTTGATCTGTAGCATATATGTCTTTTGGATGGCACACAGTTCCATTGATTTTATGAAGTACTGAAGTTTCTTGATTCAGGTCATAATCGTCATCTTCGTAATCACCTTCTTCATCCTCTTCCTCCTCGTAGTCATCCTCACATACAGGCAAAGGCTCTGAGACATTATTTAAAGAAGTATCAGGACTTCCATTTTCAATCATGTTTTCAATAACATCTTCCGATACACTTACGGGAATTTCAATGAATTCAGCCACATGTGCAGGGATGACTTCTTTGTTTCCATCACTGGAAGCAGTAATTGTCTCTATTTCCAAATCTTTATTACCAGAATTCCCATTTTCAAATGAAATGAAAGTATCAGAACAATTTATTTCTTCCAAAGCAGGGATTTCCTGATCCTCTTGTTGAGCTGCAGCAATTTGCTGTCTTTGTATTTTCTTAACATGATTCTTTAAATGCTTCTGCATAAGTCCTCTGTTTCTAAATTTCCTACCACATATTACACATGAAAAACTACCCTTTTTCTGATGAGCCTGGGCGTGCCTTACAATGTGACCACCTAGAAATTCCTTGTTACATAACATACACCGATGCCTTGGGACATTGTGATCTACTCTGGAAACATTAAGAGCCATAAGATTTTTCTTTGTATTAACGTGACCCTTAGGCTGTACTCTAGATACATCATCAGGATCAAGCTCTCCAGTGCTCTGATCTGTAAGAGAGTCCAGCCCTTCATCTAAACCTTGCTGTTCCACTGCCTTTTTTAGATTACCTGTAGAATTTTCCAGTGTACTTTCATTTAGAAATCTGACTGCTGATTTATCACTCAATAATGCTACACAGTTTTTCTTAATCATTACAAAGTTCCAGAATTCGGGATCAAAAAACAATCCCTTTTTCAAAATTGGAAGTAATTCAAAACGAACACGATTTTGAACACTACTTGTGCCTTCGTTATATTCCTCATCTGGACGTTTGTAAAGCTCTTCAACAGTATGATAAGCTTCCAAGGAGCGCTCAAGAAAAAATATTGAGAGTGCACAAATCCTGAGGATCTCCAAATCATTTGGCAAAAAATGTGCAATTGTTTTATAAATTAAACATTTAGTTTTGGGATCATCATGAAGATCGAGTTGTAGAGCACAACCACATATTTCAACACAAATTTGTAGGCCGTCTTCGTCAACCTGGAAAAGGAAAAATATTACTACTAAATACCTTTAAAAAAAAATACTATTATACTTTTATCATTTTAAAATACAACTCTGGGACGTATGGGTGGCTCAGTCGGTTAAGCGTCTGCCTTTGGCTCAGGTCATGTTCTCAGGGTCTTGGGATTGAGTCCCACATCAGGCTCCTTGCTCAGAGGGGAGCCTGCTTCTCCCTCTGCCTGCCGCTCCCCCTGCTTGTGCTCTCTCTCTTTCTCTCTCTGACAAATACATACATAAAATCTTTAAAACATAAATAAAATAAAATAAACTCTGAAATGAAAGCTGAATAAACACAGTATTCCAAATGTGCAGTTTTCTTCAACAGGTAGCCTTAACTCTTTTTTAATAATAAGTAAATCTTTCTTTTTTAACTTGAGAATAATCTGGAAGAGATAGCATTTTAGCTTCCAATTTATTTAATTTTCAAATTTGACAATTCCTAGTAACCATAATACAAAATGCCTCATAACCTTATGGTGATTAAGGTTTCTTACAAATCCAGCCCCATTTATTTTAGGTACCAATCTCACATTCTGAGGCAGAAGGTTAAATTAAATGTATTTAAAGCATTTATCAATTTTAACATTTATCAATGTTAAAAAAGAACTATATATTTTTTAAAAAACTGCTTACAGAAACTCATAAATCTGCACTAAAAATATTACTTATTAAGTAATATTATTTATCCAAGTAAGAGGAAAAGTGTGGCCCACATGAAGAAGGCAATTACAATCTTTCCAAATCTAATAAAAATCAGAATAATGAAACTACTTGAAAATTATTCAAGCTTTGAAACTTGTACTGATGACTCAAAGATAACTGCAGTTGGGAATTTATTGTCCACCCACCTTAACTCAAATGATAAATAGATTTGGAATGATATAAATGCTTGTTTGAATAGAAAAAGACACAATAATAATATGTCTTTAAAAGTGTGCGTGCGTGCATGTGTATGTGTGTGTGTGTGTGTGTGTACTGCCTGCATCTCGTATACTGTAGATGACAGGAAGGATCACTACCTTGCCAGCCTCATGGCTTCATCGTCCCTTACATGCTGTCTAACCCTACTTAATTACTTACAGTTCTACAAGCAGACCTTAATTTTGCACATCATAATCCCACTTTATCTAGCTAGTAAACTATCTATTTCCTATTCATTCTTTGAGAATCAGTTTTACTCTGAAAGTTTTTCTCCCCATTCATTCTGGCCCTAGCCCTGGGGCAGAGATAAACACTCCCTATTCTTTCCACTGAGAATAGTTTATACTTATTTATAAAAAGCACATACATAATTGTTTTGTAACTGTGTATGCCCCTACCCCCTGACTTTGAATTCTTAAATCACAGGGACAGTATCTCATTTTTTGTATCCTCCTATCATAAGCAGAGAAGTTGGCATATAGTGGCCTTTGCAAATGTGAATGGGATCAGATCTATTCTACTGACTTTAACTTCTTCCTGTAAATCCATCATTTCAGCTTGGAATCCTTTTCTGAATTCCTATTTCTTACTTCTGATTATCTGTTACAATTAGTATTTCCACCTAGATTTTCCAGATATAGTGAATTCAAAATCCACTGCTTCAAAACAGAATTCCTTCTCTTTCCCCTAAGTTCTATCTACATCCTCTGTGTTAACGCATGAAATTATCATGTACCCAGTTGTCCAAGTCTAAAAATTTTAAGATCATCACAAAAGCTACTTTCTTAACTGAAATCCTTCAATAATTCCAGTATATTTATAGAGTGAAGTTCTAATTTTCAGTGCAGCATGCAAGCCCCTTAAGGATTTCCAACAACCACCCCCCACTCTGTAACTTCCTGCAGTCTCTTCAGTTAGCTTCATCTCCCACATACCTCCCCATATTTCTCCTACCCTATTAATGCCAACGGACAGTTGTGAGAAAAACAAGTAATATATATTGTGAGGCAAAAATGCTCTGTAAACTACAAAACCCTCTAGGTTAGTATTATCCTCCTCTATCATTCAAACCTAGCTTAAAGCATCTTCTTCTGTGAAACTTTTTCAGATATGCCATCTGTAATGTCTCATTCTTCTGAACAGCATTGTTTGTGCAGCTTTTCACAGTACTGGGGCACATAAATGATCTACTCCATCAGTAAAGATGTTTTTAGTAGAGTATAAATAGTTAAGCACATTTTTAATATTTATTTCATCTTTGAATTTTCCTCGTATACTCTCAGGTTGACTAGATGTGAAAATAAGAAAGCTTTATGTTAACTGTGTGAACTTCACCTATACTGTAAACTTTTTATAACAAAAATCCTTCAACTTGTGGTGCAAATAAGAATCCTATGTAAAAAGTACATATGGATACTTTTTTTTTCTTTTTAAGTTTTACAGGTGATTCTGATGCACTTCAAATATTGAAAAGGATTCTACAGCATAGTTTGTTTTTTTTCCCCTTTTTGAGGGGGGTAGAGGTTAACTTTGACAATGCATTTGAATACATTTCACTATTTAATAATGAAGGTATGAATGCAGTTAGTAAAATAAATAGGAAATTTATAAAACTCTGAATACAATGCTGCTAACTTTATATTATAGGGATATAATCACTACATGGTCATATATCTAATGAGTGACATGATGTGATAAATGCATAAATATATAAGAAAAATTAAAATATATTATTTAATGGATGCCTCCTGTATATTTAAAAGTAACCCACATAAAGATTCAGCTAAATGGAGCTACCTAAAGTGTAGGGTAGCTTTATCTTTCTTATCTTTGTATTCAAAGTTCTGTTAATATTTGAGGGGAAAACGTTAAAGGATCTGCAGGATCCCATCTCATGTCTATGTAAGACACTTATGTAGAACTGCACCCACTTTTAAGTGACCCATGAAAAACTTACTTCAGAACTATTTTTAAAAACAGGTAATGGATTTCACTATTACTTTAAATAAATACTCTAAAAATTTGTCCAGTTTCAAAAATGCCTCAAAATTCATTGTTCCTTTTTACCTGAACACCAGACTTAAAACTATGAACTATATTTTTGTGAAAGTGAGCAGTATTACCTATGGATATACAAAATTCATTTGCAAATAAGATTCTACAAACAGGAGTTAGGATAGTGTTAAATGTGACAAGCTTATTAAATTTTAAGTAACACCAAACTGGCAGTTTTTCTGTCTTTTTTCAGTAATTTTCACTTATGTATACCCTTAGTACCATGTTGGGAGTTTGAGGTTGGTGGGGAGGGAAAAATAATATATGGAGAATGTGGCCTTAAAATCCTCCTTCCCTTCAAATAAATTTTATCATAAAAGGTTCAGGTTTTGGTTTACTGTCATTTAAACTTCATTTAAAATTAAGGGATAAAGATATCCTATTTACCTCATCTTTAATGATTTTCATGAAAGGAAATATGACTCTCACATTAGTTGCTGTTCTTAAGAGCTGGTAGCATTGATCTACAAAAACTTGTTTTGAAGGATTAGACTTAAGCTGAAGTTTACTCCATATGAAAATCAACTCCCTGTAAATGAGAAAAAAAAAGAGAAATATCAAAAATACAGTTTATTCAAATACAGGTATTAGCTGTCTTTTGCTGATTCTTTAAGTACCCTGGCTGGGGTGTATACAAAGTGGGCGTAAATGGATATTACGTTAACCTCCAAGCTACTTCTGCTACCTGTGTGGGACTGACAGAAGCTGGAGAGAAAAGAGAGATCAGAAACTAATCTTACAGTGGTAAGGGATGAATTCCAATCATATGCTGACAAACCTAGGCACCTCTAGTACATGATAACAAATTCTAATCCCTATGTACCAATATTAATGATATTACTTTAAAAAAAAATAAACTGTGGTCTTTAATACCTACTTGTAAATTTAGAAATCAGTTTTGTACACTTTCTGCAAAGAAACGTTTATTATTTTTTCATTTTCAATCTATTAAGATACCCAAAGTACTATAGATTAAAAGTGTAAGATATAGTATGGATTCTAAAATTTTATATTTAAGATCATCTGCTCATTCATTAAGATGGAGTACTTTTAAACAGACAAGCTATGGACCATTTAAAGTATTTCACAGGTAGATTCTCTTCTAAAATATGGCTAACGTTATTAGACAAGGGAGGAGCAGGGGCTTTTGAGACAAAGGAAATCATAAGATATAAATGATATATTTAGATATCATATGCTAGTAAATTATAACTCCTTAAAATGTGTCAAGTGACATAAAGCACCGTAATCTAAAAAGTATTAAAATAATTGATGCATTTTTTTTAAGTGATTGACTGAGTATGTACTTTGAGCCCAACACATACAGCTATTAAGTCTAACGACAGCTTGACTACTATCATGAAGGTGCACATAGTCTACTTAGAGAGACAATACAGAAAACACAAAAGAGAAAATGATAGCAAGCAACATAGAAGAAATAAAACCAAAATTCTACTTCCATCTCCTTCTAGCTGTGTGTGGGTGTTCATAAGTTTCAATCCACAACCCCACTTTTTTTGCATACATAAAAGCTCACCAGGTTTCACACCTTGCTCCCAAATCTCTAGCTCTGACTTCTTTCCAATTTCTATGCCTGGATATTTCAATTTAGATTGCTGTCTACCACCAGAATCCACTTAGAATAAATAATACTCTTGCAAAACTGACTATCTTTTCCTAGGTCAGTCAATGACACTAAACATACCTCAAACCTGTTTGGTTCTAATCCGTTTATTTCCCACAGCCTATGTATTTCAATTATATTTTTGCCCACAACCATACCATGCTTTCTCAGTACTACTACATTAAGTCTTCTAATCTTACATATGTACTTCTACAGGGGTTGCTAAGCTGATCTGTTTCCAGACTTTCAAATCATTTCATTCAGTGTATTTCATATGTCACATAGTATTAATAGCAACAAAAACATGGGTTTTGGGGTCAGAAGGATAGGATTTTAATCCTGTGCACTCTTCGAGGCTAATCAGTTAATGTGCTTTGTTTATTCTCATTTTGTTTATGCTAATTTACTGTACTTGGAAAGTACCTCATTTCTAAGATGAGCTTATTATCAAGTACCTTCTTCATGAATGCCTTCATGAATACCCCAAACTAAAGTGATAACTACTTTAGAACAGATCTTATCCCTCTTGTTGATTCCATGCCTTTCATGTATTTCCTTGTTGATATTTTCTAATTTTGTAGGTCCTGTCCCCCCAACTATTACTACATTGTAAATCTCAGTGACACATTATATAGGCGAAGTAGTGGCAAGAAGAACATGAGACTGGGAATAAGAGATTTCTCAATAGGTGTGATATTACCCAGTTCACACTGAGCCACCTTTCTCTGGAAGTAGCCCTACTACACAAGGTTGGAACACCAATGGCCATGTTTCCTATATGAACCTCCTCAGCATCCTTAAGATATTAAGTCAGGGGTATAAAACTGACCCCAGTTAGGCCAGAGTCCCTGGAATGTTCTCAACTCTAAACTATGAAGGCTGGAGACTGTTGACATTCCTTCTGATCTGCAACAGGAGAGAATGAAGTCAACTGGCAGAAAAGACAAATCAGTGTCCCTGGTAACAGTTGTATTTGGGTACCTACTATATCCCTGCCCCCCTTTTTTTTGTCATACCCCAGTATTTTTTCCATGCCCAATACCTTTTCCCTAAACTAATTAGACATAGGGTGCTACCACTTGCAAATTGACTAGTATAAATCCCAACTCCATTTTGTTACTACCTATGTGGCTTTTCTCTTTTATCCAGTTTTCTTATACATAAAAAGAATTGAGAAAGGTAAGTGAAAACACCTAGGTGAAATGTCTAGTATATACCAATGTTTAATAAATCACTAATTTCCTATATTCTTTCCTTATCTTTACAGTCTTAATAGTACCAAGCAGTGAGATTTATTCAATAAATATTTGGTAGTTAATAAATTGGTAGAAGAAAAAAAAATGTATTCCTAAATGCAAAGACATTTAGGAGGAGTCTCTTGAGGAAATATATTAAGGGAAATTGTAGACAGAATGATATAAAGATGATGGTGGACATTCTAAATAAGGGTTATTTTATGAACAAAGGGATGAGGTAGAAGGCAAGCAGATTAACTGTTTAAGAAGACATGCCATATCTCTGCAACAGATTTAAAGAGAAAAAAGTAAAAAATGATAGTTGGAAGTTATGGGAGAGTATTTCATTGCATTTAATTTTACACAGATGAACGTTTAACATATTAGAAATGTATATACTTATTCTCCAACTTGCTCCAAAAAAAAGTTGAGACTCTTAAGACTCCTTAGAATACAATATTATTATTATTATTGTTCTTTTTTGAAGAGCGAGATCTTATTTCCCTTTGTTTCTCTTAATTCAGGATGAAACTTGGTGAACAAAATGTAATCTCAAGATCCTGATAAATTTACCAGAAAAGGGCTACCAATATGGATTTTAGCTTTTAGCTTTCTAGCAAGCAAAGCAGAAATCTCAGGATATGGTTATGAAGCTCCATTTTGACTGAATTTACAAAAGGGTTCTAAGGTTTTACTTACACAATGGATTTTGATTGTATAAACACCCTGAAAACCAGTGATAGTCGTCTTTGCTTATGTGCAAGCACTGTTTATGAAGCTTACATCTTCTTTTCAAACAGAGGGTCCTTCAGAAAACACAGCACCTATATGGTGTACAAACACATTTCCCAGGTAGCTAACAACTAATAAAATCATCAAGTTGCAGAGAGTGCAGGTCTATGTATAATAAGTAGTATTTAACAGCAGAGGCTCTGAGTCAGGCTGCCTGGGTATGAATCCTGGCTTCATTATTTACTAGTTGCATGGTTTAGGCATAATGGTATCTATCCCATAAGATTATTGGAATAAATAAGAGAATGCATATACAAAGTATAGACTATAGAAAGCACTCAGTAGGTATTAGTAGCTGCTATTATTATTACTAGTAGTTGTTGTTAGCAATGGTTGAGAGAAATGGGGTTGGTAACTTGCTCCACTGGCTTCAGATAGAGCAAAACTGAACTGTGGATCAGGTTCTGTCCACAGAGAGGGGAGACGAGGTTAAGCTGGTTCATAAGGAAGGCCAAAATGAAATAGACAACACAGACCTTATAGGCTGGAAAGAATCCTGCTCTTCAGTTACGGTGAAAATCAATATTGAGAAGCAAGAAAAAAGGATCCCAGCAATTCAGAAATATAGAGAGTTAGAAGAAATAAAAGAGCAGGCAATCAGAACTCCGCCTACCCAAAAGGAAGGATAAAGAACAGTTAGGCAGCTGGGAGTTGCATACCCAGCTTCTATTCTTAGAGGGTGCCAGTGGCTGGGGGCAAGAAAGATAGGCACTCTTCTATTTTTAAGGTCCCTCCCTAAAGAGTTAAATGGTTAGCCAAAAGAAGAAAATAGAATGTCTTCTTGGTCTTTTTGTTTGTTTGTTTATACTTGAGATTCCAATTTACTTATGAGTATATTAAAATGAAAAGGCTAAAGATATCCTGTTTAAATAGCTTAATAGGGCACCTGGGTGGCTCAGATGGTTAAGCGTCTGCCTTCGGCTCAGGTCATGATCCCAGGGTCCTGGGATCGAGTCCCACATCGGGTTCCCTGCTCCTTGGGAGCCTGCTTCTCCCTCTGCCTCTCTCTCTCTCTGTCTCTCATGAATAAATAAATAAAATCTTTAAAAATAAATAAATAAATAAATAAATAGCTTAATATAGCTGAAGTCAGAACATTCCTTTCCTCCTTTCCCCATAGGAAAAGATCTACTATAATAGTCATGACTATATTCTAACTACATATCAAGAAATGATAATACTTTAGGGGCACCTGGGTGGCTCAGTCGGTTAAGCACCCAACTCTTGATTTTGGCCCAGGTCATGATTTCAGGGTTGTGAGATTGAGGCATGGGTTGGTGTGGAGCCTGCTTGAGATTCTCTCTCTCCCTCTCCTTCTGCCCCTTCCACGTCCCCCCACTCTTAAAGAAAAAAAAAAAGAAATGATAATATTTTAAAAACTATTTAAACTTGTATGTCTTACCACTGTTTCCTGATCCCCTCTATTTGAAATTCCAATTTACACGGTAAACTTTTTAATACAGATTTGCATAATCTAACTAAAAGTATACTCCCTTAGAAGCCCACTAGTTTCTAGACCCAGCTCTGCTACTAATTAGCTATTTGACTATATCTCTGAGTCTGAAGATTTTAATCTCTTAAATCATTAAATCCATCTTCAAGCTGCTGTTTTAAATATTTAAGAATTTAGGTCCAAGATGGCAACATAGGGAGGCCCTGAACTCAGCTTCTCCAGGGACACACCAAATCTATAACCATTTATAGAGTAGTTCCTCCTGAAGAACTAAGGACTGACTGAACAACTTCTGCAGAACAAAAGATAGGGAGACCACATAGAGAACAGCAAGAAAGATGGAGACACAGTAATGAAGGGAACCCCCACTCCCAACACTGTGCACTGCAGTGGGAGGGGTAGTACTGAGGGTCTGCGAGCAGATTCATCTGTCCTGAGGCATGCACACGCACACACACCCACACCCACGCGTGGACATACACACACACACACACAAAGCTGCAGTTTAAAAGGGCAACTAGAATATAAGGAATCTGGCCCTAGAACTCTGCCAAACGTCAGGGACACTGCTGGAACTCTCATTCTAAGTCAGTGGGGCTGTCAAGCACCACAGTTTACATTCCCCATCCACCTTGACAGCATGGACAGGAGCATGGTCCGGGCACCGTACCGCCTCAGTGATCTCCCTGGTCCTCTACCCATACCAGCCCCAACTGTCCCACTGGCAGCCCCTGTGTAGTGCCCACCAGGACACCTGTAGTCAGTGTTCACTATAGCTCCAGACTACCTGACAAGGTAACACAGGCACAAAGCACCCTGAAATACTCCAGGCCCACCGCTTCAGCTCCAGACAACTTGCCAGAGTACCCCTGGAGCAGAGCATCCCAGGGCACCATAGTCCATACCTGCTTCTGCTCTGCCTGCCCCATGAGGGCAACCCCCTACACAGCGTATCCCAGGACACCCCAGCCTGTACCCACTTTACCATCTGCTGTCACCCTCAACACAGGAGAGCCCTGGGACCACCCTGCACCCACTTAAGCTTCAGCTGTTCTGTGCCAGTGTACCTTCTGTGCAGAGAACCCCAGCACCACCCTAGCCTACATCCACTTCAGCTCCGGCCTTCCCACCAGCGTGGCCCCAGTACACAGTGGGCCAGCCACAGCTTGAGCTAGCTAGCCAAAGTCACCAGGCACACACAGTTTACACAGGAGATGACCATACACAAGATCATTCCTTCAGGTGCGGAAGCAGCTATTCCACCTAATTCATAGAAACAAAAACAGAAAGTCAAGCAAATGAGGAGACAGAGGAATATGCTCCAAATGAAAGAACAAGGAAAAAACCTCAGAAAAAGAACTAAATGAAACAGGTAAGTGATCCACCTGATAAAAAGTTCAAAGTGGATGAACTCAGTGAGAATTTCATTAAAGATATAGAAAATATAAAAAAGAACCACCAGAGTTGACAAGTGCAAAAACTGAAGTGAAAAATACATTAAAGGGAACCAACAGATGAGTGAATGCAGAACTGATCAGCGGTCTGAAAGGGTAATGGAAAGCACCCAAGCTGAACGGCAAAAAGAAAAAAGAATTGTAAAAAATGAGGATGGATTAAATTGCTGTTTTTAGGAGTGTGGTATCCTTTTAAAGCCCAAATATATCTTGACTCACTATTCTGGATAATTTTTATCACTACCAATCACTCAAACCAACATATAACTTTAACTTAACAAGCTGTAACCACTAGGTTAAACAATTTTAAAAAACTAGCAGTTTATTTTATTTCTTATATTTCTTATCTTCAGGGACATTAGTCGTGGAATTTCTCTCTTCAGAAAAATAAACTTTAAATATAGACAATATATAGTGAAGGCTTTCTACTCTATTAAAACTTGCCACTGATGTTAAGTTTATCTATTAAAGAGAAAGTTTGTGAAAAATACATATTTCAGAATTTAAAATTCAAAAGTATTGATTAAAAAATGCCTATACCTGGGGTGCCTGGGTGGCTCAGTAAGGGTCTGACTCTTGATTTTGGCTCAGGTCATGATCTCAGGGTTGTGGGAAGAAAACTACAAAACTAATGAATGAAATCAAAGAACTAAATAAATGGAGAAATATTCCATGTTTCCATGGATAGGAAAACAATGTTGTCATGATGTCAGTTCTTCCCAACTTGATCTACAAATTCAATGCAATCCCAATCAAAACCCCACGGGGTTATTTTATGGATATCAACAAACTGATTCTAAGGTTTATATTGAGGCAAAAGACCCAGAATAGCCAACAGAATATTGAAGAACAAAGTTGGAAGACTGATGAGACCCCACTTTGAAACATATTTATAAAGCTAAAGTAATAAAGACAATGTTGTATTGGTGAAAAGACAAATATATCAAGAGGACAGAACAGAGAGCCCAGAAATAGACCCACATAAATATAGTCAACTGATCTTTGATAAAGGAGCCAAGGCAATACAATGGAGTAAAGACAGTGTCATCAACAAATGGTGCTGGAACAACTGGACATCCGCATGCAAAAAAAAAAAAATTGAATCTAGATACACACTTTATACCTTTCACAAAGATTAACTCAAAATGGATCACAGACCTAATCATAAAATGCAAAACTATAAAACTCCTAGAAGATAACATAGGAGAACACCTAGATGATCCTGGATATGGTGATGTCTTTTTAGAACACCATAATCATGATCCATGAAAGAAATAATTGATAAGCTAGACTTTGTTTAAAAATTAAAAACTCTGCTCTGTGAAAGACAGTATCAAGAGAATTAAAAGACAAACCACAGATTGGGAGAAAATATTTGTAAAAGACACATCTGATAAAGGGCTACTATACATAATATACAAAGACCTTTCAAAACTCAAAAAGAAAACTAATAATCTGATTTAAAATGGGCCAAAAAACTTAACCAACACCTCAACAAAAAAGATATAAAAACAGCATATGAAAAGATGCTCCACATCATACGTTATCAGGGAAATGCAAATTAGAACAGGATACCACTACACACCTATTGGAATGGCCAAATTATGAACACTGACAACAGCAAATGCTGGTGAGGATGAACAACAAGAACTCTCATACATTGCTGGTGGGAATAAAAAACGGTACAGCCACTTTGGAAGACAAGTTTGGCAGTTTCTTACAAAACTAAACCTACTCTTAGCATACATTTCAGTAATCGTGCTCCTTGGTATTTACCCAAAGGATTTGAAAACTTACGTCCAACCAAAAACCTGCACAAGGATGTTCATAGCAGCGTTATTCGTAGTTGCCAAAACTTGGAAGCAACCAAGATGTCCTTCAGTAGTTGAATGTATAAATAAACTGGTACATCCAGACAATGGAATATTATTCAACACTAAAAAGAAATGAGCTATCAAGCTACAAAAAGACATGGTGGAACCTTAAATGCATATTACTAAGTGAAAAAAGCCAATCTGAAAAGGCTATACACTGTTTATACAATATACAATATACAATATTGTATAATTCCAACTATATAATATTGTGGAAAAGGCAAAACAATGACAATAGTAAAAAGGTCAGTAGTTTCCAGAGGTGAGGGAGAGGAGAGGGAGATAAGAAATGAATAGGTGGAGCACAGAGGACTTTTGGGGTAGTGAAAATACTCTGTATGATATTACAATGATGTATTTCATTATACATTTATCCAAACCCATAGATTATATAACACCAATGGTGAACCCTAGGATAAACTATGGACTTTGGGTGGTTATGATATACCACTTAGGTTCATCCTTGGTTTAAAAAAAAAAAAAAAAAATTACCGTTCTGTTGAGTAATGTTTTTTGTTTTGTTTTTGAGTACTGCTGATAATGGGGGAAGCTATGCATGTATGGGGATGGGGATATAATGGGAAATGTCTGTACTTCCCTCTCAATCTTGCTGTAAACCTAAAACGGCTCTAAAAAATAAAGTCTTAAAAAACTAACACTCCACATTTAATTTAAAATATAATTGTTTCATTATAATACATACTTTAAGCATTTACACTGTCAATTACTGATACATGGTCATTGACTTTTTTACATCTTACAACTTACTGTTGTTTCTTGCACAATAAATTTTTAAAAAGCGATTTAACATTTTCACATAACTTTTTGAAAAACAAAGTCCAGACTCTGCTGACCAATTCTCCTTCTGTTCCCCATCTTACCATTTCAGTTTCTGTATTGGGAACACTTACCAGATACAGTACATATCTCCATTCTGGAGCTGTGGAATAAGAAAGGATTCACAGAGTTGCAGGGCTAACATAGTCTTGCCTTCTTTTTCAGTGTTACAGATGATATCAATTCCACTCTTACAATCAGTTTTCAATAAATGCTATAAAACGAAAAGAAAAATCAGTCCATATCATTAAAAATACCTAAAAAGCTAATTCCATTAAATGTGTAGAGTTAACATTTAGGAAAAAAATTAGATTTCTGGTTTTCTTCTACAAAGACAATGATGAATTATACAGAAATATTTCCATAGTTTCACTATATAAAACCTACAGTTTTATGATTACTTTTAATCTCATTAATGTCCACACCTTGTAGATAAATAGGTTCTATTAGGAAAAGATTAATTCTTTCATCTTAAAAAAAAAGCAAAATAACAAACATGAGCATTGAATTTCTTAGGATTTTATTTAAAAGGCAAAATACTTTATACAAATGTATTTTAAAAAGTGCTGAATAATTAATTGAAATTTTTATTTAAAATGCTTCTCAGTATTTATTTAACCTCTTATCTGTCACAAGAAGCTCAAGATGAATAATGCTATTGATGAATGTTTTGTTAATTTCATCATTTGTTAGTATCAGATTGTCTAATTGAACAGGAGCTTAAAGAATGGTGCCAATGAGAACACATCTAATAATGTAATCTTAAAACTTTTGGTGTTACAGTAAAAGGAATTTTACAAGAATGGGCAACTTTTTTTATTTTTGGTAAGGTTAAAATAGTAATAGGCAAACATAATCTTAAACAATACCTCCCGGAATAGCTGATCTTCTACAGGTGACATAAACAGACATGTGAAGAGCGCTTGATGGAAGTACAAGTCTTTGCTGATTTCTGGGTGATTTATACAAGATTTAATAAGAGCCATTGCTTCAGGTATGCGTTCACAAGCAATTAGGTATCTGGCACGCAGTTCAAAGAACAGTGGATTTTCAGAACTTAAATATTTGTTCACTATATTAAAAAGAAAACAGACTCTTATTACTCTTAAGAAAAGATTCTCAAAGTTGTTTGAAACTTTACCACTAAACATGTGGTACACCTAAGGAGATTAAGTAGTTATTAAATAGCATTTTCCTTAGTAGGAGTTTATTTGTGCAAAGAATACTCAGTTATATGATTGGAAAAATGGAAATAAGAGCAACACCAAAACAGTGCTCAAGAATTATTGATTTCTTTTCAGTCTAAAAAGTGAAAAATAATTTAAAAAGAAAATAAAATGAAATATTCTCTTTTCAGTTCACTAATATGGTAAAATGTTTCAGATAACATGGGGTCTGGAATTTCTATGTACTTTATTTCTTTACTGCCCAATCTTTTCATTACTATAGGATTAAAAAAGCTGACTCCTAATTTGTCATTAAAACCACATTGATTTAAATTATAGAGAAAAGTAATTTGAATTAATGAAAACGTAATATATTTTATTACTTTTTAACAAAAAATTAAGTTGAAAGTAGTGCCAAATAGGATTGCTTATTAATATATGCTCATGTGTCACTAAGAATAATTACTAATTAATACATGTTTTTACACAATTTAAAAATATATAAATACCTTTTATCTACATAAGTTTATTTAGACCTAACAACAACCTATGACAGGTATCATAGTACTTCTTTCACAGATCACAAAACTGAGTCTCAGAGAGGTCAAATGACTTGCCCAAGGACAAAGAGGAGTAAGTGGTAGAACACGAACAGGGACCCATATTTCAAATCCAAATTGTTTTTATTAGTTGTGTATGTTTAATCAGTAGCTCCTAAAATGCCTACGAGTGATGTTTTATTTGGGCTTCAACATTTGCCTTGCAGTTCTGTTTACTGTATACGATAAGCAGACAGTGATTTGTATAGTTAATACAAAGATAAACTTCAGACTGGTCTTTACCCTAAAAGTCACCAACTAGAGGAGAGTCATCCATATTAATCAGACTCTAGAGCAGCTTTTCCCAAAGTGAGGTATGCTAGTGGAATATGAAAGGAGTATGTACATAAGGACTAGAAAGAGAGAGAGAGAGAGAGATGCCATCAGCCCTCCTACCAACCAACAACAGATTTGTTCTAGCTCCTAGTCAGAGAAGCTTCAAAGCTCCCCTAAAAGTCCAAACTTTCTTCTCCTCTGTTCTCACTCCTTTTGAAACTCTTTGTCTCGCTCCTGTCTGCTCTGGCCACACTCCCCAGTCTCCTCATAGTTTTCTTCAGTTTGTCACCCTTGCCTTCCCTATATGGACTCTTAATACTTTTCCTCAATGATCCAACTCTTTCTCTTCAGTTCCAACTTCTCCCTCTTCAGTTTTTATTCCTTTCTGAAACCCTCACATCAACTTCCAGTCGCCTTTGTATCCCCTAGGTGTTTACCACTAAACCACTGTGATATATACCGTAGCCTTCTCATCCTATCACTTTGCACTACTTCTCCTGGTCTTCTCTCTTTCTTCATCTTCTCTCACATCTCTGTCACAGTCCTCCACATTTGTATCTGGGGTTGGCTTACTCTTAAGCTGGAGAAGCACAGCCCCTTCTCCACTCAGCTCTAACCAAAGCCCACCCGCAACCCTTAACCTGAGACAAATGGAAAGATCCTAATCTGCTCAGCATAATATGTGGTATGAAGTATCCTCACCAGACCAAGGTCTGAATGGTTCCAAGGCTAGGAAGTCTTTTCTTTTCCCTCTGGCCATCTTATAATTGCACTTCATGGGCTCTCCATGCTTTCAAATGTTTTCCATACTTTTTTGCTTATACTACTGCTGAGTTTACATTCTAAGTTTAATGATCCAAAATGTTCTGGGGCTCAGGAATAATAGGGCAAATATTTTTAAAAAGAATTAACTAGAAGTAATTGACAGAGCCTTTTGCCTCAAAAGGAAATTTTGGCCCACAGGAAACACTGTGGATCTAGGTTGAAGAGGAAGTAATGTCAAAGAAGTACACAGGGCATTAAGGGGAACGTCTATTAATGGATGAAGTTTGGGAAATACTGCTCCAGAGTATTTGGAATTGAAATCTACTTATTCATTCGACTAGTCACTCATTCATTTAACACATTCATCATGTGGTCATTCATTCAGTTAACAAATACTTATAGTGAGCACCTACTCTGTCCTAGGCACTGGGCTGGGTATAGGATATGCAGTAGTGGTGATAAAAACTGGCAGAGTTCCAGCCCTCACAGAGTTTCCTGTATAAGGGAGATTCCATGTGCTTAAGCAGGGCATTTTTTTTAAGGGTGTTTGTTCCTACTTAAATAGATTTTTAAAACATAACAAGTGGCGAAAACAAACTCTCTGTAAGTAACGTCTGGATAGTAAAAGTGTTAACACTCTGAATTCCCATTAGAATAAATGGGAAATTACTGGAAATAAATGTACCTAGTCTGGTGTCAAAAGTCATTCTTGGGCCAGGTTAGTATAACAATTTAAACACACTTCATGTGAAAATACATTACTCTTATTCAGTATTAGAAGATAAAGAAAAATCACTATTACTGCTCTAATTAGAAATGAAATTGCGCTTGCTTCTCACAAATGTTGGTTTTGATTTTGAGTCTCCTGAAGTACCTATCTCCTGAGATGCTGGCTGGGCTTTAAGAACAGCTTGCAACACTGGATCTTCCCATGGGCCACCATCTCTAATGATTCGAGTCACCAGTTCCAGATTCACATTTCCATATCTGCGGAGGTGATTCTGGCATTCCTAGGAGAGAAAAATCATTTTGGCTTTGTGAATTTAAAGGGGTTAAAAACTAAACTTGATCATCCTTGTCAATAAAATGACTGGTGGTCAATGAGGCAGCTATTAAATTATAAAAGAGAAAGGGTTGCTACAGTAACCTAAGTAGGGTGTCAAAACCCCATCAGTACACAAATAGGCTTTAATGCCAAAGGTTACAGAGTTTTTACATAATTGGACTTAGAAAATCCAATTATAATAGGGATGAAGTGTAACCCAAGGGAAAAACTTAAGGGATGCATCATTTCTAGGAAAAGAACCAGGTTGCAAAACCTAAAGGAAAAACTTACAGGATGCATCATTTCTAGGAAAAGAACCAGGTTGCAAAAATGTAAAACTTAAATGTTGAGTTAAATTTGAGGGCTCATAAAACTTCTGTTTACAATGGCAAGCAAGAGCCTGACTATAAAAAGGAGGTAGAGGGGGTCCCTGTGCAATACAGACTGTGGTTGGCAGATAGACACAGGTCCCTTGCTCTGATCCCAAATGTATACTCTTGGGTTATGCTGGAAGGCTGGAAGATGGAAATTCTATTGCATTTTATTGTGTTAGCAGATATGTAGTCTTGGGATGAAGAAATGGCAGACTGAAGGAATGAATCCAACCTATAATATGAAAACTTTGCATTCGTTTTAAGATAAAGATGTACTGATAAGTTGGGCATTAACTGATAATTTGTCTATGCATTTTCTGGGATTTTTTTTTTTTAAAAAATGTTTGAAATGTTTTTTAGAGAATCTGTTATATTAGACTCGTGATAGTAATATGAATTATGTAACAAGTTGTTTGTAAACAAATCTTAATATTCAGGAGAGCTTGGCCGGCTGAATTTAAAAATATTATTTATTCGATTTAGATATATAAAATTTAATTGTTTGATTATGCTTTTTAAATTCATTATACACCTTGGTTTGAAAATGATTCCATGAATTTAATTCAATAATTTTAAAAGATTAACTGAAGGCCTAGTGAAGAGTATGACTAGATATATTTTTTTAAATGCATACACTGAGCTTACAGCCTTAAGAAAAAAATAAGATATTGAAATTGTCAATCTTAAAAATTTGAATAAATTGCACATCAATTAAAAACAACTGCCAAAATTTTTGTGCTCAAAAAATCCCTCAGACATTAAAAACATAGTAACAGTTGCAAAGCAAAGCTTCAGTATAAAACAATACATTATTACAAACCTTACTTATGACATAAATCATCAGGCTACATATTCAAAGTGGCAATAAACACTTTGCTTTTATATGTCATGTTCTTTCATCATCTGAATGTTAAAAGTGGTTATCGGTATGCCACTTTTTATTCCTTGTTTAAACTACATAAAAAGCTGTTTTATTTGTTTTGTAAGAGAACAAGGCAGTAGAAGTATCAAGTTTTAAGATAAAGAATCATTTAGTCAAAGAAGTCAAAGGATCATTAAGTCATAACATGAAAATAATATCTTCTAAAAGTTAGAGTATTCCCAAATTAAAATGAGCAAGCAAGCAAACAAACAAAAACTATATAAGTAATGGGCAAGTTACTTAACCTCTCTGTGCTCCTTCAGTTAACTCATCTGCAGAATAGATACTAAAAACACCTACTTCACAGGATTGTTGTGAGGTTTAAATATACAGTATTGAAAAGTGCTTAGTACAGTGCCTGGCACATAGTAAGCACTTAATATTTCTTCTAGTATTTTTTAACAATTTGGATAAATAAGTTTATCTTAGCATACCCAAATGCCTTAGCATAAAATTAATTTCTACATTTCCATGTGTCAGCATGTTATAGCATTCATAAAAATAAGGTATAAAGTTTTTGATCAGCCATGATATGTTTTAAACACATGGAACATAGTAACAATCTGTGGTAAAAAATTATGATTTAAAACAATCATCAATTTCAAACCTAAAGGTAAACAAACTTCTAAATTACTCTAGACACACATACCGCTACCCCTAAAATTCAACTACTGTAAGCTGGCTTTTGGTCCAATAAAAGCACAAAAGGTAAGGTGAGCTGGTTGCTAGCCCCTGAATCACTGGTGAGCTTTAGCTTTGCTTCTGAGCTCTTGGACAACCCATCTTTCTAGCTGTCTTACAGTAGGTAAGGTACCAATCATCCAGCCATTAGCATTGTGGGACCTATAACTGGACTTAGGCCTAAGTCAAGATATGGTGCAATAGGTCTATTGCTAATTTCCTAAATATGGCTGAAAAGTAAGAAATACTTGGAGGTCTTGTTAAAAAACAGATTCCCAGGCACCAATTCAAACATACTAAATCAAAATTTCTAGAGGAAAGCCCTGATAAACTGTGTATTTAATAACCCCCACCCACAGTCAACTTTGGCATACTTTTTAATTGTACCTTCTACATTTAGAGTGTACTTTCATAAATGCTAATACTAGAAATTATATACTTGTACTCCTATCAACACTTCTATTAAAAATTAGTCAATTAGCTTAAGTTCATTTTTCTAAGATAAAGATTATAAGGTAGAGTTTTGTTTTTTTGTGTATGTGCACTTCTTGAATCAAGTGCACCATATTTTGGAGACCACTTTTATGGGAAATAGCTCTGGACAGGAAATAGAGATGAAATGAAGATTTCATTTTGGTCTATTTAAAAAGACAAGGGATGAAAGAGAACAAATCTGTCTGTAAATATCTTTTGGCTCCCCACTCCTATGGATGATATGCAATTTAAAAGCCTTGAAAGTGAAAAAGGAAGCACTTAAACCACTGTAGAATTCACAACTTATCTTTCCTATATATACATATATTTTTTAGAATGTTTACTTAATTAAAAACTTGGACCTATATATTAACTTAATCTTTTATTAAGTCATCTGTCTACTATAGTTGATACCCACCACACTGTGCTAAACATAATTCCCTCAGAAATTTCCATTCAACCTTGTGTTTTTGGCAAAGGTAGAAAACACAACTCCTTCCCTCACTCTTCTTTCAGAATCTATTGTGGTATGGGCTTAATGTTTTGTTCAGAAGAATTTTCTTCCCTGAACCTGTTGCCTCTTTAGAACTGGCACCTATAACATGTCTGCAAAACTGCAGACCAGTTTTCTGGCCATTCTATATACTTCTTTGGCAGCTTATAGAATGAAAATTTTTTTTTTTAAGATTTTATTTATTTATTTGACAGAGAGAGACACAGCGAGAGAGGGAACACAAGCAGGGGCAGTGGGAGAGGGAGAAGAAGCAGGCTTCCCGCCGAGCGGGAAGCCCAATGTGGGGCTCGATCCCAGGACCCTGGGACCATGACCTGAGCCAAAGACAGACACTTAACAACTGAGCCACCCAGGCGCCCCATATATATTTTTTTTAATAGCATAAAATTCTTAATGCCCCAACTTCATATTTAAGGACCTCTGGATGTACCTTCCTAACACATTCACCTATTGTACAGGAATCCTTTCCTCCAACCTCATCTCTTCCATGTCTCTTAGATTCATCATGTACTGTCTTGCTTACGCTTTTCTCATTATTACTCTCTTTCTCCTTCAACTTCCTATAAACCTATCTAAACCTTCCCATAAACCATTCTAAATCCTTTCCTATCTTTTCATAGTCCTACTTTTCCCTGAGAAACCTCTACTAGCTACCTCAATCCATAATAAACTTAATTCCTTCTGCAGTACTGAAAATGAGTACCAGTCTACTCTTCTGGTATTTATCATATAAGAGGAGGCCTTGTATTAAGGGTTGACATCTTACTTCTTAGGTAATTAAAAGCTTCTTCAAACAGAGCCAAGAAAGGAAAGGTATACCAGAGAAGATAAATTCTCAATAATTAACTTTTTAATTAAAATAGGGTTTTATGGAAATCCATGTAATCAGAAGCACTATGCAGTGTCTGTCTTATTTTGAATGAAATGCAGGTTCCACAGTAAAATTATAGAATACCATGTCAAATTCATTCATAAAACAAGCTATTATAGCAAATCAAATTAAAAATATTTTAAAAAGGTCTTCAATGTGGTCAATGTCTAGAAACAGAGCTTTTAAAATACAGTAAAATCTTAACAATACTTTGAAATAAGATATGATCATATCTTTTATTTATCACACTTTCTCATTGGTTATCTTATGGCAAAGCATTTCAAAAAGCTGTAAAATATAAAGATGTTACATAGTTTTCTTTTAAAAAAAGACAACATCACACATTTGCTGTTCTTTTCTGTGGTAAGTTCTTAAGGAATATTTACCTAATGTTTTTTAAAAAATAAGCATTCTGAGTTTGTCCATATAAAGAAAACAGTATAACAGTGAAAAGGTTACTGCTTTTCAAAAGAAAGTTCTTATGGAGAAAATGATTTAAAATGAACGTTTGGAAGTGTTTGCATTTTTACATGTTTGCTGTTGCCAAAAATCAGCATGTCACCTATAATGTTTGTATCTGTGCCCTTAAAAAAATTAAATTAGAACTTTTTTATTGAAAAACCTTTCAACTGAAGCATTTTAATAGATTTTCAATTCATATGTTAAAAATGGTTAGTATCAAGAAAACACTGCTTTCAGTAACAATAGAAATTTAGTGGTCAAATTTCAGCAACTCTAAATTTGGTGGAAGGAATTTAAAACTGAGTATCACAGTTTAGAAGATTTTTCATTTGGATCTACCAAAGGTGTCTTTTTCACCTATGACAGCTATTAAAACCAAGTATCAAAGTAAACTGAACCTAAAATCAGACTATGAATTACTATATGACCAAGAGTTAAAATTTTTCAAAATAAAACATACTCAGTCACACTGCTGTCATTAGTCCTTACACTGTTAAAACATTTTACTTTTATCTTTTTAAATTTTTTTTTGTTTTATAATGTATATATTAGTACATGTACATAAATAACAAATATACGTGTATTGATATGTATGTATTTTTTTAAAACCTGAATGGTTGTCCTATCAGAAGTAGAGATTCCTGTTTTTAGGTATTATTTGTTTTTACACTGGGTTTGGAATCAAATATAAAACTCACCGTCTTCTATTGATCCCAATATTACGTCAACTTTATTATTTGATGTGCTTCTTCCTGTTATTTCTACTGTTTACACTCTAGTGTAGGCCTTCATCTGCTATCATTTAGATAACCACATTAATTTCTTCTTCCTCTCTCCCCCAATAAGTCTTTGGAAGGCCTCAAAATGTTAGATCACAAAGCATTTTATTAATAGCAGTATAAATAAACATTTCTTTAGGGGCCCATGGCTGGCTCAGTTGGAAGAGCATGTAACCCTTGATCTCAGGGTCATGAGTTCAAGCCCCTCTTGGGTCTAGAGATTACTTAAATAAAACTTAAAAAAAAAATTTCTTTAAACCTATTGTTTTGACATCTACATTACTGCAAACACGTGATTATATCAATTCATAGAATAGATTAAGTGTAATACTGGTTGAAAGTAAGACTTAGGCCCTTGTCCTACTTCTATAAACCTCAACTCCATCGGAGCTTAATTTTCTGATCTGTAAAATAAGGGATTATTGGATTAAACAATTATCTCAAAATTATAAAAATCCATGAATGCCTATTAATTACATAAATTTGATTTTTAAAAATAACTAGTATCATGTACTTAGTGAGCTATTTAAGATGCCTCATTTGGGGACTTTAGAAAAAAATGGCTATTTAAATGTAAGCAATTGTTCCCTGTTTAATAAACATGACTATATTTTTATACATTTTAAAAATCTTAAGTAGTAAATGTAAATGTTACTTAAATTAGCAATTGGAGTTTTATCTGAAGGGGAAGTCAATCATAAGTACAGCAAAACCTTCAACTGAGAGCATAACCAAATTTCAGAATCGGTGACCGCCATGCTAATGAAAGCACAACCCTACCAGTAACATTTTTAAATTGGTAAGGAAATAACATGGCCAACAGAGAAGTGCTATTGTTATGATTCTAACCTATAAGACAGACCCTGATGCAGAATTAAGGTGTGTGCTAGATTTACTTGAATACAGGTTCCCATACAAAGAAATAAATATAAAATCTGATTCAGCGGAAAGAGCAATAGAGTTAGTCAAGACAACAGGTCACAGTACTGGCAATGCTACAAATTGGGCAAGTTAATCTCCAATAAATATTATTGAATGGACGAATGAATGAATTTCCATGTCCTCGGTTTCATCATGTATTAAAGTTAGACTGGATTTAATGACCTTTACAGTGCTTTACAGCTAAATTTTCTACGATCTAGTATATTATCTGGGAAAACATAAACTACTTCAAGCACTAATATGCTCATAATTCTAGTTATTAGGACAC
The DNA here is from genome assembly GCF_002201575.2 of Neomonachus schauinslandi. Lineage (NCBI taxonomy): Eukaryota > Metazoa > Chordata > Mammalia > Carnivora > Phocidae > Neomonachus > Neomonachus schauinslandi. Next base: position 39,470,836 of record NC_058403.1, on the reverse strand, counting down.
TATAGAATCATCTTTCAGTGATCAACGAATGCCTCAATGACCCTGATGCGCTTTCAGGGCTATTTGCAAAGTATTAATCTTACCATTGATTTTGAAGGCACTTCCATGCCTGCTCCTGACAACACAAAATTGTAAGATGCTCAGAATATAAGATCTTTGTTTATAGTTGGATACTGTGGTATGAATAACTATCAATGCACAATGTTTAGTACCTGCTTTTGAGATGACTGCCGTTCCATGTGTCAGGGTATACTGGCCTTTCCTGAGATACACAACTTATTGATGCTGACAGCCTTATCTTTTGGAGGCTCGTCTTGGTCCCTTGAGCTTAACTGTCTCAAGTTTATTAATTATATTATGCTTGAAATAACTCTGGCTCTTAAATCTCTTCAAAGTGATTACAGAACTTCAACAGTTGAGGTAAAATATTTCCTTCTCAGATTTTTAAAAAAAGTAATAGAGACAGTGAAAACATTCCTGAGGTGGTAATATACAAGAATTATTAATAGGAGTAACAAGTTCAGACATATAAATGACAGTGAAAAAATATCAAAGCTTTACCCATTTCAACCTAAGATTTATCTAAGGAATACAATTTTTATAAAATGATTTCAGAATCTGAAATTTTAATTTTAACATCAGTCTTTTTCATTCCCAATGCTAAATATGTGGCATACTTATTGAGCATGTTTCTTTCATAGATAGTGAAATCTCTTCCCTTATACCTTTTTCACAATTAAGCAGACTTCAATTTCTCTTTTTTCTACACGCTGCCAAAGTAGAATCCACAAATAAATATTCAGTGGTTTCATCCCCTGAATGCATTTGTTGATCTGTCCCCCATCTCACTGTACAGTAGTAACGAGTGGTCCATGAAGTAAATTTCAGAAAATGTACCTCACTCTTTCTTGTTTTTTAGAGTTCAGCAATGATTACACATCTCTAAGAGAGATTTTTTTTTTTAAAGAAAGAAATGCCTATGGACTTATTTATCCTTCATTTGTGTTGGCAAACATACCAATACTAGGGGCTAAGACTACTAAGTGCTGGAGACACAGGGATGAAAGTAGCTTCTGCCCATGAGCTCTAACAGCATAGCTGGAGAGGCTTATCAAGCAACAGACAGAACACAGAGGGATTAGTGTTTCAGTAACAGTAGAAAAGCTTGTGGTGGGGCGAGTGGGGTGGCATCATATGCAGTCAAAATGGAATTAAGCAGAGACAAGAGAGAACTTCTACTAGAGAAAAAAAGAATATGTGAACATAAATTTTGAAACTGCTCCTCAAAATTTCTTATATTATTAAGTTGGTATTATCATATTCTCTAAAAGCATTTTAACCAGTACTACAAAGGTGGTTTGAATACCAAGATTAGGATTTACCAAATTAAGTCTTTAGGCAGCTTACTGCAAGTAGTCTAGGAAGGGAACACAGTCCAGAAGGTTTTAGTAGAAAGTAGGTTCTTCATATTAGGGGTGCCTGGGTGGCTCAGTCGGTTAAGTGTCCAACTCTTTATTTTAGCTCAGGTCATGATCTCAGAGTAGTGAGATCGAGCCCCGCCACTGGGCTCCACGCTCAGTGTTCAGTGGGGAGTCTGCTTGAGATTCTCTCTCTCCCTCTCCCTCTGTTCCTCTCCCCCATGTGCACTCTCTCTCACACACGCACTCTCTCTCTCAAATAAAATAAATAAATCTTTTAAATCATATTAGCTAAAAATAAAATCTGGGAGGTATGCTGGGTTATAATGCCACTGACTTCCATTAGGGAAAATCAACATTTGCCCCAGTGAAATAGGATGGGCATAACAATTTAAATTCCTCTCTTGTGGCTGGTTCTTTTACTTTTGATTCTTTTTGCTCTTCTTTTACGATGCTATCGCAATAAAATAGTGTTGGGCCTCCTCCTGTTTGGGAGGTTGTATCCCCTATCTTCTCCCATCTGCTTCCCACAATTATCTAAAGAAGGACAAGCAGATTGAAAAATAGGGTAGAGTCTCAGGAAAGAAAGTAGTTTAACTAAGACCTACTTCTATTCTGAACAAAAAAGATCTTTGTGACTTATACATTGACCTCAAGGGATGAAGACAGAATTTTCACTGAGGTCAGGGCAGGCTTACTAAAACAACTGCAGAGCTCTAGCAGTAAGGCTTTTAGATTATTGATTAGCATTTTGCTGACTACTCCAGGGTCTTTTTTTTTCCCCCTAAATTGGGGCTGGGGAGGCTTTATAACATCTATTTTTCTCTTGATTTATAAAAGTAATACATGTTCTTGGTTAAAAAAAAAAAAAAAAAAGCAAGAAAGATACAAATATAGACCCATCAATCTAACCATCCCTGGGCATTAGTACTTGGATGTTCCAAAGATATTTAAAACTCTGTGTAGAATGGAAGTTATCTTCTTTCTATATCCTGTTCTTCCCCCTATAATCACTGCTCTTCACCCTATAATCACTGCTCACTTAGTGAATGGCACTACTGTATATGGTTACATCAGCTTAAATGCCCCCAAAATATACCTGATTCTTCCCTATCTTCCTTACCTCTATCCAATCAATACCATAATCTGAGATTTTAGTTCCATATTATTATGTGTGGGCTTGTATTTTCTTTTCCCAGAATCATTTCTAACATTAAAGAATTTTCATTACAGCCATATTAATAACAGTTTAATTTTTACTTGTTTCCTCATATCAGTCCTATTTTTTAATTCTATAACAACTCTATTTGCAAATTCTTTGTTTTGACCATTTCTAAATCAGTTAGCATACTTCTGGGTTTTTTTTCTGATAAAAGACTTACAGTTGCTTTGTTTTTCTAGTATTTGAACTATTTCTTTCTGTTGCCCTCTCTCATAAACTAGGGCTTGGCAGCTATATTATGAAATAACATTTTTTTCCCTTAAAAAACTCCACAGACATTATTTATTTATTCTGGTATTTGTTACAGTGGAGAAGTTCACTTCCAGCCTGATTTTATTTTTACCTTTGTGAGAATCCTGTTTTACGTGAGTCCTGCATTTGTAGGAACTTTCCTTTATCCTGAAAATTGAAGACTACAATAAGATATGGCTGCATATTAACTATGAAAATACTATGTAACAATAAGATATGGCTGCATGTAACTATTGAAAATACATTTTTAGAGATCTGTTTCCTTCACTGATTTTTTTCTGGAGCTAATCTGCTATTGATCACCTACTTTTAATTTAGTAGTTTCATCTCTATACAATATTTTAACTCCATAAATTCTCTGGGATGGTCCCTTCTTTACAATTTCACTTCCAATTTCATGGAGGATACCCTGAACTCAACCACAGAAAGAACAAAACTGATCCTTTTTTTTTTTTTTAACGGTCTTACCTTAACCATGTAACTGATGGTAACTGGCATTAATCTCTTTATTCATCTTTACCTAGAATATCTAGAAAGAAAGCTGTTTTACTAATGGGTAAATAAGTCTCTCTGACTCCTTTAAGCTCAACCAAGACAGAAGAGAAAAGGTTCTAAGTTTACTTTGTTAGATCAATGGCCCATGAGGCAGTAAAGAGGAAGCTACAGTGGGAGACAACCACACCTCTTTGCAAAACTTTCTAACCTCTGGGTATTGGGGCAGGCTGCATTTAGTTTGGGTCATACTCTCATCTTCTCAATGGAAGGAATGCTTTCATGAAGAGCCATACATCCCATTTTTAATACTGAGAGCTTAGTCATATCAGTATTCCTGTTCCTTGGGCTTGAAGGCACACCTGGTGCACTTTCAAGAAGCACCAACAAGAATGAGATTGGCCATACACCTAATGCCCCACCATCTGGAATTTTTTCCAGTCCCCACCGTTACAAGCTGATAGGGGTAGGGGGCATTACTGGATAGCATTTGGAAGGCCTTCCCTCTCTTTCCCCTATTTAATCACATTCCGTTAATCAAGTATTGTTTGGCCTATCACTTGAGATGGATTCATCCCTGAGGGCGTGATATAGATCCTGATCCTAGTTTCCAACATTCATAAGGAATTTTGTTCTCTTGTTATTTTTATCATTTCATTGGGAATCTAAATTTAATTACATTAATGGGTTTTGGAGACCCAGTGTATGAATTCAATCACAAGCCTATGGAAAGCTTACCAATGAACAGATTAAAAATAATAATGAGGTAGGCTCATCATATAAGAAATGTGTCGTCATCTTTTTTTGAGGTAAAGAAAAATTATTGAAAGACAAAAATTAAGAAAGCAAGCTTTTAGAAGCCAGCAAATAGAACATCTGGCTCGAAGAATGAAATTTCCTCTCAGAATAAGGTAGAGGAAAAATTACAGTCAGTCAATAACAAGATTTAAAATTTCTACTTGAGCAGCTCAGATTTTAGGAGATCAGAAATTCATTGAAGAAAAGAGTAACTTAAGAATAAACTTAAGGGCCAGATTTTGGTCTTACTGTGAAAACAGAAATCCAGGTAGGAGGACTTCAGAGCCCACACGCCGAAAGGAGGGATAATTAACTCAAATCCAGCAAAGAAAGTTAATCCCTTGTTAACTCAAATTGTGGTCCAGGGACAAGCACCATAGCCATCACTTCTGAGCTTGATAGAAATGTAGACTCTCAGGCCCCCACCCCAGAACTACTGAATCAATATCTGCGTTTTAACAAGATTCCCAGGTACATTAAAGTATGAGCAACATTAATTTCGTCCTACTTATGGTAGAGGAGAAAAGGCAAGATCTTAAGCTGGTACAAATCTTTATGAAAGATGAATAGTGGGTGCCTGGGTGGCTCAGTTGGTTAAGCGACTGCCTTCGGCTCAGGTCATGATCCTGGAGTCCCAGGATCGAGTCCCGCATCAGGCTCCCTGCTCAGCAAGGAGTCTGCTTCTCCCTCTGACCCTCCCCCCTCTCATGTGCTCTTTCTCTCTCTCATTCAGTCTCTCAAATAAATAAATAAAATCTTTAAAAAAAAAAGAAAGATGAATAGTAATGAACCACTTGGGGAAACAGGGTTTGCATTAGAAAATATAAAAACATTCCAAAAAGTGACATTGGGATTATCACTGGACTATCAAAGATAAGTCAAAAGCCTGGGGAATTTACAAAGCTTAGCAAATGCAAGAGTTTAGGGAAGTGTACATGATGGACTACATGTTGGCCCTTTGTGGGTCCCTAAGGGCACAGGCCTGAAAGCACCAAATAGCAGCAGCTCAGTTCAGAAAATGGAGGACGAAAGGTGGTGAAATCTCTCCTAGGAGGCAGGAGTTAGAGGCTTGAGAAAATTCAGAGTAGGAAGAAAGAAGTTGGAAGTAGGAAGAAGCCATAGCAACAAAAGTGGCAGAAGTGGCAGAGAGATTTTAAAAACAAAAGAGAACAAAAGGAGGGTTGGGCTTTAGAAATTGAGCAGAAGATAGTAAAGGGTACAAAACCAAGAACTCTTCCCTGAGGAATTATTTTGAAAACTGAATGGAAACCCTGCTCAAAAAAAAAAAAAAGAAAAAAGAAATTTTTATCCCTTCACAGATGTTATGATTTCACACATTTAAAACATAATTCAAATATCGTCTCTCATCTACTCTACAAACACTTCAGTGGTTCCCATTATCAGTGCTCAGTTAACATCTTCATGAGGCATTTCCTGACTATCTCATTTAAAACTGAAATTTCTTTCCCCAATACCACCAGGCCAGCACTCCCTAGCTCCTTGGCCTGCTTCATTTTCCTGTGAGTCATTTGTCACTTTCTAAAATACTCTTAAATTTACAAAGATTTGATTTATTGTCTTTCTGTCTTTTTACTAGAATTAAACTCCACAATAGGAGGGTTCTTTTGGTTTTGCTTACTACTGTTTTTGCCAGAGCTTAGTGCCTAGCATATACTGGAGACTTAATAAATATTTGCCTAGTAAAAATTCAAAAATGGAATGCCAAGAATACAAGTGTCAAAGAAAAATGTAATGGAAAATTACAAAGTTTTCTGAATATAGATTTTAATTAGAGTGTAAGCTCCATAATGGGGCACCTGGCTGGTTCAGTTGGAAAAGCACAGGACTCTTGATCTCGGGGTCATGAGTTCAAGCCCCACAAAGGGTGTAGAGATTACGAATAAATAAATAAATAAATTTAAAAAAAAATGTAAGCAAGTAGAATGTTTTACATAATATACCTGGTTTTACTGATTCTAAGATGCATTTTTTTTCCTATTTTTACAACTCTAAAATCAGAGTATGTTTTATAGTCAACGCTATCTTAGAATCCAAGCCAGCCTGGTAATGATCACAATGTAGTTGTCATTCTGTCTCCATGGACATTCGAAGAGACAGCATGAAAACTTGCACAAAGGTATATTGGTGACTCCGAATAAAATCCAAGAGACTAGCAGAGCACTCTTTTAACTTGTGGGAGGCAAATGGTATGGGGAGGGCACAGGGCAATTAATGTAATTTAACAATACTCTGAAGCAGGAGTCAAAAGCTGGCTGGTTAAACAGACCCATAAAACCAGTTTAAGCTTTGGGCGCCTGGGTGGCTCAGTTTTTAAACGTCTGCCTTCGGCTCAGGTCATGATCCCAGGGTCCTGGGATCGAGTCCCACATTAGGCTCCCTGTTTCCTGGGAGGAAGCAGGAAGCCTGTTTCTCCCTCTCCCACTCCCCCTGCTTGTGTTCCTGCTCTCGCTATCTCTGTCTCTGTCAAATAAATAAATAAAATCTTTAAAAAAAAAAAAAAAGCTTAAGCTTTTAAAAGCCCAGTGCCAATGGCTTTTAGCTCTTTTATCAACTATTTTAGGAAATGCTACCTTTTGATGCCACTGAAGACAAAATGGTATAGAAAAACAGACAGTGACTGAGTGGAAAAACAAATCTAGAGTCAGATTCTAAATGTGAAGAAGTTCTAGATATATCTTAGCCAATTAAGTCTGCTTCTAATTTTCCTATGTCTATGTATGCACCAGAGTGAGAAATCATAAAAATCTATTTTAATTCAGTCTAAAAGATCTCTTTCAATAAATACAAAATAAAAATTCCAGATGAGAGAAAGCAATGCATGACGTTTCTGTTACTATGCTGATCTCCTTCCTTAAGATGGACAGCAACACTCCTGGTTGACCATAAGCCTCTCTTAATAACACATAATAGGAATAAATGTAAGATGTCTGAACACTTTACCCCTAGAGGGAGCTCAAAGTACATCTTCCTTTATTCCACCCTAGAGAATAATGATGAGATGACAAGGACATATTAGTGAGCCATAGTACTAGGTACTGCTTCCCAAGCAAATGGTAAAAAGATCAAATGATCAAATGTTCTTGCGTCTACAGATCTTTGGATCTTTGTCATTCCCTTCTGGATTTACTTTCTCCTCTCATATAGCACATGCCAAAAAAAAAAAAATTGCTTCCTATCTTGGGAAGGCTATTGAGAAAATAAATGAGAAAATCAGGATATAGCCAAGGGGAATAAGTGACATGGGACAGACAGCCTGCTTTTAGGCTAGGCAAGAAGAGTCCTTCTTGAGTTCTACATGGAGCTTTGAAACCAAAGCCTATCGCAATAAAAAGTGTGAGTATATGTGCAAGATGTGCTTAGGAATCTACAAGGGTGGTAGCAGCAAGCTCTCGTCTAGCAAATGTGGAACTGGAATGTTAATTTGAACTGCTTTTAGTAATATAGCTAAAAGTTAATTTTAAGAACCTTATTTTTCTGCTAGTAAAATATATAGGATCCTAACCATTGCCATCTTAGTAAATATAAAAACCTAAAAGCAATAAACAATCAATATATCATTTTTAGGGGGAGAATAAGGCATGTGTTAAATGTAGACAAAATGTGAATGAGTAAACTGTTTACCTGGAATGATCCAAGAATATCCTTTAAGGGCTCTTCATAAAACTCATCTCTTCCAAAGAACAGCAGCAACTCAAAGAAGCTCCTAGAAAGAATAAGTGAATAACTTTCATTGCTTCTTTAATTTTTTTTTGCCCCAATTTAAAATATTCTCGAGATAAAAGCTATGTAATATCAGATATTTAGTTTTAAAATGGCCAGATTTGAATCATTACATTGATCATTTAAGATTCATGTTACGTTTTCAGTAAAATTTTAATAGAAGTGTCTTCAAAGAAAATACAAAGAAATATACTGAAGTTCTAGTCTACGGCCATACCACCCTGAACGCGCCCGATCTCGTCTGAAGTTCTAGAACTATAGAATGAACAATTACATTACTCATGCCTACCAGTGTTCACAATGCAAAAAAAACCCAAACAAACAAGCAAACAAACAAAAAAACGCAGTGGTATACCAGGTGGCAAAAATTTTGCTACATGTGTCAAGATGATTTAAAATGGGTCCAGCTTCACCCTTATAAAATGGGCCCCTTAGAAAATTCAAAAACTAATTTTCTTCAGATGGATATAAAGGATGGGTAAAATTAACACAAAAGTATAAGAAAATTAGAGAGTCACTGTGAAACTCTCAGCCAACATTTATGTTATAGTAGTATCACCAATTAGGTATCTAATAAACGATACATGGGTTCTCAAACTCTGGGCTTACCTTGATTTTCCCACTCATGACAGACAGCCCAAAAGTCTGTGGTTCCTTTTTAAATAATTGTTTTTGGAAAATATTGTAACTAAATACTTTATGTGTCTTTATAAATTCATAATTTCATATAGGAAGAAATAGGACTTATTTCCTAATCATGAGCATGAAAAACTATGAAAATTATTTAATATTACTTAGCAGTCCTAAAGTAGAGCAAATGACAAATACCACAGAATCTTTAGATTTTAATTCACCTACAAGATCCTCAACTAGGAATACCCAAAGCTGTATTTTTTAATCATTTTTTGCCTTTAATCCAAATTAATCTCTAAGAATGAAGTTTTTAGAATGCAAACATAACTATGAGACTATGTAGTTTTAAAAAAATTATATAAAAGACCCAAGTATTACACAATAATTAAATACTTCTAAATAACCATGCCCCATAACGTATTTTATAAAACTTTAATTACTTAAAGTAGTTAAAAACAATTTTTAAATGTCAACAGACCAAAATATATAAAAGTAATCAAAGAAAATGATACATAAAGAATCTTTGTTGATTTCCTTAATTAAAAACCTTAAACAATTTTTTTTTTTTTTTTAAAGTAGGATCCACCCTGGGTGTGGAGCCCAATGCAGGGCTTGAACTCATGACCCTGAGATCAAGACCTGAGCTAAGATCAAGAGCCATACACAACCCAATGAGCAACCCAGACACCCCTGAAGAAAAAGTTAACAACCTGGTAAAACACTGGAAGAGGACTACCTCACAGAAAAGAAACACAAGTGAATTTTTTTTCAAATATGAAAAGATGTTCTACTTTACTCAAAGAAGTAAAAATTTATGAAGATGAAATACCTTTCCTATCATATTTATGATAGGAATGAAAATGCTGACATATTTCTACGATGGCTCTGATGTAGAGAAATAAGCTCTGGTATCTTGTTGGAGGTATGGTAAGAGGTACTACCTCTTTTAAAGGGCAACACAGTAATAGTCATCAGAAAATTTACAATATGCACATAATCATTTGACTTAGCAATTCCACTTATAGAACTAAATCAGCCAAATATACACACATTAGCTCAAAGACTATATAGGGATATGCATCCACAAATGATTTGTAACAGCAAAAGAACAGAAACATACTAAATGTCTACCACAGGGGGCTGGGAAAATGAATTACAATACACCTATACAATGAAATATAATACAAATGTTAATGAGAATATTAGTGAGAATACACTTAAATCTATATGAATAGACAAGGGGAAAATTCCAAGATATACTGTTAAGAAAAGATGCAGAAATATATTAGTTACATTATCATTTGTGTGAAGGGAGGGAGGGGATAGAGGGCACATGAATACCAATGCATATTGTCAAAGTATCTAGAGGGATATGCAACAAACTGGTAAAAGCAGTCGACTCCACGTAAGTAAAACAGAATTTGGGGGCCAGAAATGTAAAGAACTGTCATTATTAACCCTTTTGCAATTATTTATTTTACTATTGATGAATATGAAAAAAGCCCCATCAATGTACCCCTGGAATCTTCTCTATCCCTATACCATTAATTCACATCTACATCATCTTTAAATTTCTAATAGACCTTTCCTATGCTATTCCACACTCACTCACTCATAAGTACATGTTTAATATAGTTGCCGCCATTGTTATCATCCTAAAACACAGAATGATTTGACTACTTAACAGACTTTACAAACTGCTGTTTGGATTGTACCATCTAAAAGCAAAGACATTCAGAGGACACACTTATTTTGTATGGATAAAATATTTTTAAAAAATATTTTAGTTGCTAATACTTAAAAACTTTGCTACTTCAGACTAAATCTAGATTTCTCTGAGCTCCTATGAAACAGGAACCCCTATAACACAGGGTTTGCATCTCTCTATGACAAAATAAGCTGAGCAGCTACTACCTTTAGACAGAACATGAACCTCCTTTCCAATTTGCCAGTCTCCGTCCACCTCTCCAACATACTAGCTGCTTAACTGATTTTTTTACTAACATTCCCTTCCCATTCTATGTAGATATTTGAGATCATTAATCTACAGCAGGAAATACAAATTCCTTATCTTGATATAAAAACTTTTATGTCTGATTCAAAACTATATTTACACACATAACTTTTATCAGAAATTTCATGCTCTCCAATCACAGCTTCTCCCCATTTCCTTAACTCATATGCTCTTATGGTCTTTGGATCTATTTTGCTTCCTCAAGACCTATTTACACAATTTTACATAGGAATCTGGTCTAAAATTCCCTTCCTTCTCTCCAAATATATAGCTGATTCTGTACTATCATAGTATTGTACTTTACGTATATATTATAACCTGTTGAAACAGCGGCATTAAGTTTGCACTAAGTAGAAGGGAAAGGGATTGCATCATTATGTTGAGTAGATAGTATTGACTAGTAGGGCAATTAACTGTATTAAAAGAGGGAGAGAGATAGCAAAGGTTTTTAGTAGAAATAAAATGTGCTATGGAGTTATTTAGATCTGAGTATGCAGACGCATGTGACCTTGTACAAAATCCAACAAAATATGCAGAATTATATGTCTGAATTATGTGAAAATGAAAGGGGAGCCAACATAACAAAAGACAGAGATCTGTGCAGGCCCCACTATCGGCTACCTCAATAACAAGGCCCAACTCCATGATAATGATATTAAAATGTTAAAACTACATGCAAAGTAAGAGTAAATAAAAACAAAAGAGTAAATAAAAACAAATCTAGCTAGCTCTGTCTTAGGGTTTCAGGGAAGTAAACAAGTATTTATGTGGTAGTGAAATCACTAGGGGAAAAATCTAGATTATATATAGAAGTAGAAACTTCAGGCTCCAAACCTGTTGTATTTCCTATTGACTGGTATAAAGGATCAACTAAATGTTTATAGAGATCAAGTGACCTAGCCCTCATGGAAGAAAACTCTATGATGGAGGGTGAGTCCAGACTAGAACAAAGTAGGACCCCCAAAATATATGTAGCAATCTAGAGCAGGGCTGGCAGACTACTATCCACAGGCTAAATCTGACCCAATGATAGCCTGTTGAATAATGCATGATAAGAATAGTTAGCCATATTTAAATTGTTAAAAGAAGAAGAAGAAGAAGAAGAAGAGAAGAAAAACCTGGAATAACTTTTCGTGACAGGTAAAAATGATCTGAAATTCAAATATCCTGTCAATAAATGAGATATTATAAGAAAACAACCATACCCATCCATTTATATATTGGCTATGGCTGCCTGCACACTACAATGACAGAACTGAGTAGTGGTAACAGAAACCTTAAGAGCTAAGCCTGAAATATTTACTGTCTGGCCCTTTACTCACCCATGGTCTACAGCCACAGTGTTTGGGTTTCAATCTCAGCTCCACCACTTTCTTGATATGTAACCCTGGGCAAGTCACTTAATAGCTCTATGCCTCAGTTTATTTGTTTATAAAACAGAAATAATAACTACCTTTTGTAAAGCACTTAGAACAATCAATCCCTGGTTGTGCTACTGATGCTTGCTAATAATAAAAGTACTGTTAATTTTTATTATTAACATTGCCATCAAAGTTCCTCCTTCAATAATCTAAGAGGAAACACAGATCTTCATAGATTTGTTCTTCTCTGCTGTGTACTGTCAATTTTGTTGAAACATAAGACATCAATTTTTCTTCACTTACATTATGAAGCTTTTTAAGATATCTGACTAAATTCATCAAAGGGTTTTTTAAAAATTTATTAGTGTATGTTTATATCAGTTTTTAATTTTGAATATGTTTAATATAATGTTTAATGTTTGTATAATGTATATTTAATACAATATTTAATATTACCAGTCGATATACTAATCAATTTATAATTAACCTTAGTCCAAGTTATGAGTTAACTAAAGTTCATTTACATAAATTGAAATATTTATTCAAAATAGAATTACTTAAAATGACTTCTATAAAAACAAATTATTTATAGTGGGACATATACATGATAAATAGCATGCCTTTGAATTTAAAAAATTATACCATATATAATCATACTTACTTGACTTGCATCAATCAGTATATTGCTATGAGTTATGCAAGTTTAAATAAGTAGAGTACTGGTACAGTCCCTATTTATGAAACAAACTACACACCGCCATCAGGATTCTTGGAAGTCAGACTATATTTTCTCATGTATTACAAATGGTAATAAAGTATCAGACTTCCTTAAAATAAGACACACATAGTAGATTGTTTGGTAGTTACAACGAGAATTACTATTCTTTTTTTGGGTCTCTGTAGCATATAGGTAATTTTCACCCTGAAATACAAGAATGTGAATTTGTGTATTTATCCACCATAGGAAAATTCCACTGAAGTATGATGCTTATTAACTATCCAAATTCAAGAAATCCACTTACTAATATAGAATACAACAGTGAAAGACAAACAGAAAACACAAGCAAGAACTGGAGATACAGGGAGTGGAGTGTACATGTCTAAGATGTCTAATTATACTTGCACAAAAAAAAAAAGAGAGAGAGAGATGAGGTAAAGACAAAAACAAGGTAAGACTTTTTCATAATTGATGAAAAATACCAACCCTCAGATCTAGGAAGCCCAGGAAACCCCATTAAGGATTAATAAAAATAAGTCTAAACCTAGCTAATCACAGTAAACTATAAAACATCAAATACAAAAAAAAAAAAAAACAATGTATAAACAACCACAGAAAAATAGAAACTGTTTTCAAATAGATAGGAAATTAAATTAGCAAGAAGGATCTAAGATGCAAATTAGTGAATATATAGGCTACAAATTTTGACACCCTTCATGAAGAAATAATCTCATCTGGGCTTTAAAATACAGCAAAAACACATGACATAAATAGCATTTAAGTTGGAAGGAGAAATTTTAGGATTATTGTTCCAGTGTCCTTAGACTGGAGGAAGGTAATTTAAAATTTACATACAAATAAAAGTACTTGCAAGTTTTTGTGGAGGTAGGAGAGTTGATTATCTAGAAAGCTGAATATCTAGAAAAACCATGAAACAGAGCAATGAAAAGGAGCAAGCCAATATTAAAACATTTTGTAAAGCCTCTATAATTGAACCACCATTGTATTGGCAGATGAAAAAATAGCCTAATGAAATGAAAAATCCCAAAATAGACCAACTGATGTGAAAAGTGCATATATGACAAAAGCAGCATCTCAAATCAGTAGGGAAAAAGTTGACTTCTTTGTATTGGATAGTCAAATGTTATAAGACAAAACTGATTCACTCTAGGTTCCAAACAAGAAAAAATTCAAAGTGGATCAAAAACTTAAATATAAAAAATTAGACATTACAAATATCAGGAAAAAATCCCATATAACCTGGTTATAGACAAATCATTTTTCTTTAAATCATTCTTAACTATGATTCAAGATGCAAGAGCAACAGAGGAATACTGACAAATTTTAATTACATTTTAAAATGTCTAAAAATACGAACAAAATAAGCAAAATCAAAAGATGAATGAAAAAATAATGGTTTGTAAGGATATGCAAAAAATGTTCAACTTCACTCACAATAAGAAAAATATAAATTAAGGGGCGCCTGGGTGGCTCAGTTGGTTAAGCCCTCAACTCTTGGTTTTGGCTCAGCTCATGATCTCAGGGTTGTGAGATGGAGCCCCATGTCAGGCTCTGCTCAGCGTGGAGTCTGCTTGTCCCTCTCCCTCTGTTCCTCCCTCCATTCTTGCTCTCTTGCTCTCTCAAATAAATAAAAAATCTTAAAAAAAAAAAAAGAAAAGAAAGGAAAATACATATTAAAAATACAAATTAAAACTACATTGAAGGGTGTCTGGGTGGTACAGTTGGTTGAGCATCCAACTCTTGATTTTGGCTCAGGTCCTGATCTCAGGGTCATAAGATGGGGCCCTGCATCGGGCTCTGCACTCAGCATGGAGTTTGCTAAGAATTCTCTCTCCCTCCCTCTCTGCCCCTCCTGCTTGTGCTCTCTCTCTCTCTAAAATAAATAAATAAATCTTTTTTTTAAAATACACTAAAATGCCATTACTCCTCTGTTAGATTAGCAAAAAAATCAAAAGTCTGATAACACAAAATTGGTAAAGTTGAATGTAAACAAGGACTAATTTTGTGGGTGAGAATGCAAGATGGTATGAGCTGTTATAAAGAAAACTTTGGCCTACTTAGCAAAATTACATATCTATTCATTCTTTGATTCTAGGAACCCACCCTAAAAATCTACTGGCAAAAACAAAAAAATGCATGCAAAAGGATATTAATCATAGCACTATTTATAATAGGAAAATAATAGAAACAATACAAATATATATCATTAGCAGATATGACGGAATAAGTTGGCACATCTATACAATAGAATACTATGAGGTATAAACAGGGACTTGGACTAAATCTTTATCTCCAAAGAGTACTCTCTAAGATATAATATTAAGTTAAGAAAAAAAAAAGTGTGTATCTGTTTACATAAAAAGGGCATAGGGGTATGGTTATATATGTTAGTGGATCTTGTTTTTCTATCCAACTAACCAACTTTTGTCTTTTTTAATAGGTTTAGACCATTTACATGTAATATAATTTTTGATGTGCTTAGATTAAAACCTATTCTCTTAATAGCTATTTTCTATTTGATCTATCTGGTTCACTATTGCACTTGACCTCTTCTTCCACCTATTTTTGGATTAACTAACTTTATAATTCCATTTTATCTCCACTTGGGCTTAATATATCCACCTCTGTATTCAATGTTTTTAGTGATTACCCTAGAATTTACAATATATATCTTTAACAAATCCCGGCATGCCTTCAAATACTATGCTGCTTTAGTATAAGAATCTTTGTGCTATTCTTGTCATTCATTTTCATTTTCATTTTAAATATGGTATAAACCAACAGTGCTTCACTATAATTCTTGTTGTAATCTCAGCATTTAGAAAATATGACCCATAGGCTGGCTGCCAGTTTTTGTAAAAGTTTTATTGAGACACAGCTACATGCATTCATTTGTGTATTGTCTATGGCTGCCTTGGTGCTACAAGAGCAGAGTTGAGTAGTTACAACACCCTACAGTCTGCAGGTCTAAAAAAACCTGGCCCTTTAAAACAGTATTTGCCAACTTCTGCTTTAGGCAGTTATGTTTCACAGTGATTAAAAACAAGAAAATTCTATTTTATATTTATCTTCAGTTTTTATCATTACCAGCTCTCTTCATTTCTTTGAGTAGATTTTCTGTCTGGCATCATATTAGTATGGTATCTTTTGTAGTCCACATCTTCTGGGAATGAGTAATTTCAGCTTCTGATTCCCCGAAAACATCTTTAATTTCCTTCCGGTTGGAGAGTTATTATTATTTTTTTTCTTTCAGCACTTTAAAGATGTCACTTCACTGTGTTCTGACTGGCATGGTTTCTGAGATGTCTGCTGTATTTCTGTAATCTTCTAAATTAGGTAATGCCTTACTCTGGTGGCCTTTAAGATTTCCTCTCTGATTTTCAGAGTTTGAATGTGATGGATCTAGGTGATCTAGGTGGTAGGTCAGGGTGTATATGTTTGAAATTATCCTGCTCCTGAGTTTCCTGGATCTGTGGTTGGATGTCTTTCTTTATAGTTGGAAAACTCATGGCCATCACTTTAGCAGTATTTCTTCAGCCTCATTTTTCTTCTCCTTCTAGGATTCTAGTAGACATATATTATACAGTTTCATATTTCCCTAAAGCTCTTTTTTAAGTGCTCTGTTTTTTCTTCTCTTTTTCTCTTTTACTTTTAGTCTGGGTAATTTCTATTGACTTATATTCAAGTTCGTTCATTCTTTCTTCAACTATGTCAACTCTACTGATACGCCCACCAAAGGCATTCATCATCTATTACTGTGTTTTCCATTTCCAGCATTTCCATTTGAATCTTTCTTAAAGTGTCCCATCTCTCTGCTAAAATCCCCAATGTTTAACCATGTTATCAACCTTTTCCACTAAAGCATTTATACCTGAATTTAGTTCTTCTAATTGATTTTCTCTTGATAGTGTCAATAATTTTTAGCTGAAAGCTGGATTTCATGATATACAACAGCATAGACTGATGTTAATAGTATTTATACCAGGGGATAGACATGCCTTTTCTTCCATTAGACCTTTATTATGGAAATTTAAGTAAATCTAGTCATGAATTAAGTGGGTTTGAGTTATGTTGTTGCTATCACGACCTTCAGTGTACCACCAGTTTCAAATTCCTTTACTGTTTTTTTAAAGATTTTATTTATTTGACAGAGAGAGAGAGAGAGAGCACAAGCAGGGAGGGAGCAGCAGAGAGGGAGAAGCTGGCTCTCCACTGAGCAGGGAGCCTGACACAGGGCTTGATCCCAGGACCCTGGGATCATGACCTGAGCTGAAGGCAGACGCTTAACTGACTGAGCCACCAAGGTGCCCCTCCTCTACTGTTATATTTAGGGTGGAGGCTGGGTTACCAGATATTTTAGGTTTGGGAGGTCATGACATCAAGCCCCGAGTCTGGCTGCATGGTTAACAGAGAGTCTGCTTTAGATTCTTTTTCTCCCTCTCCTTCTGCCCCTCCCTCTGCGTGCTCGCTCTCTCTCTCTCTCAAATAAAATAAATCTTAGGGCACCTGGGTGGCTCAGTTGGTTAAGCGACTGCCTTTGGCTCAGGTCATGATCCCAGGGCCCTGGGATGGAGTCCCGCATCGGGCTCCCTGCTCGACAGGGGGTCTGTTTCTCCCTCTCCCACTGCTTGTGCTCCCTGTTCTCTCTTTGCCAAATAAATAAATAAAATCTTTAAAAATAAATTAAATAAATAATAAAATAAATAAATCTTTAAAAATACAAAGACTATTCTTAGCTTGGAAACCATATTAAAAGGGGGGAGGGCATGGGCAGCATTTGACCCATGGGCCATAGTTTGCCAACTCCTAAGAATAACCACATTAAGAAAGATATAAACGACCCAAATAAAACTTTTATACATCAAAAAATACAATATCTGAGATGAAAAATACATTACATGGGATTAATGTCAAATCAGATACTGCAGAAGATAACATCAGTGAAAACAAGAGAGAGCATTATTAAAATAAAACACACCAAAAGAAAAGAAAGGAACTGATAAAAATGAACAGAACCATCAGTAAACTGTGGGTCATTTGTGGATTCTCTTCAAGTGTCATCCCTTAAGAAAACATAATGATGCTTTCTAAAATAATTTTTGAGGGTGCTTGGCTGGCTCAGTCAGTAGAGCATGCAATTCTTGATCTCAGGACTGTGGTTTGAGCCCCACGTTGGGTATAAAGATTACTCAAAAATAAAAATCTTTTTATTTTTATAAAATTTCCCAAATTTGGTTAAAATTTTAAGTCCAAAGACCCAAGAAGCTTAAGATCAAGAAACATAAAGGAAACTACACAAGGCAAATTACAATCAAATTTCTTAAAATCAGGAATAAACTTCAAAAGATACCAATAAGAAAATGAAGAGAGGCTAGAGTAGAAGTATTTACTAATCACTTATCTGATACTGAATGTATAAACAGAATATATTAAAAAAAGTCCTACAACTCAATAAGGCAAACAATCCAACTGAAAAATGAGCAGAAGATTTGAATAGATACATTACCAAAAGAAGACATGCAAAAAAAAAAAAAAAAAAAAAGAAGACATGCTATAGCAAGTACAAAAAGATGGTTGCCATCAACAGCACTGAGGAAATGCATATTAAAGCCAAAATGAGATACCATCACATAACTACTAGAATGGCTATTATAAAAAAGACAAATAATATAAAAAATGTTAGTGATGCGGAGAAACTAAACCCCACCCTCCCCGACAGCTGGTTAGAACTTCAAATGGTATAGTTACTTTGGACACAGTTTGGCAGTTCTGTGTTGAACAAATGTTAAACATAACATATAACATCCATTCCTAGGTAGCTACTCAAGAGAAATAAAAACATTTGTCCATACAAGACTTAATAATACACAAACGTTCAGGGCGCCTGGGTGGCTCAGTCGTTAAGCGTCTGCCTTCGGCTCAGGTCATGATCCCGGGGTCCTGGGATCGAGCCCCGCATCGGGCTCCCTGCTCCGCGGGAAGCCTGTTTCTCCCTCTCCCCCTGCTTGTGATCCTGCTCTCACTGTGTCTCTCTCTGCCAAATAAATAAATAAAATCTTTAAAAAAAAAAAAATAATACACAAACGTTCAAAGCCAAAAATTGGAAACAATCCAAATATCCATTAATTGCTGAATGCATAAACAAAATGTACTATATCCATATAATGGAATACTATTCAGAACAAAAAGGAATGAGCTCCTGGTAAGTGTTACAACATGGATGAACCTCAAAAACATTATTTTAATTAAAAGAAATCATATCTAAAAGCCTATATATTGTGTTATATATTGTTTGTATGGAATGTCCAGAATTAACAACTCTATTGAGATAGAAAATAGATCAGGGGTTGCCTTGGGCTGAGGAGGGACTGGGGATTGGCTGTAAATGAGCATGAGGGAGCTTTTCGGTGTGATGAAAATGTAAACTGGATTGTGATGATAGCTGCACAACTCTACACACTTACTAAAAATTATCAAAGTATACACCTGCAAAGCACAAATAATACAAAATTTTTACCTCAATAAAGCTGTAAATTAAAAAAAAAACAAACCTAGAAGTGGGTAAGGAGTGGGGATGTACAGAGAAAACAAAATTGATATGCTGATAAATGTTGAAGCTGGTGATGGATAGGGCAGTTCATTATACTATTCCTTCTACTTTTGAATAGGTTTGACAACTGTCATAATTAAAAAAATTTTAAAACACAAGTATTGACAAAGGTATAGGGAAACAGGTACTCTTACACTGCTGGCAGCAAATGAAACAGTTGACAAAACCAAAAGACAGCCTACAGAATGGGAGAAGATATTTACAAATGTCTTATCAGATAGAGGGCTAGTATCCAAAATCTATAAAGAACTTATTAAACTCAACACCCTTTCTCTAACTTCTTTCACTTAGGAAAATGCCTTCAAGGTCCACCATGTTGTCACAAATAACGTGATACCTTCTTTTTTGTGATATATATATATGAGATATATACACATTTTATGTGAGAGGGATGTATCACATTTTCTTTACCCATTTATCCATCGATGGGTGCTGAGGTTCTTTCCATGTCTTAGCTATTGTAAATAATACTATAATGAACATAGGAGTAACAGTATCTTTGCAAGATAATGGTTTTGTTTTCTTTGGATAAATACCCAGAAGAATTATTGGATTATATAATAGTTCTACTTTCAATTCTTTGAGGTACTCCCCACCTTTTTTCATAGTGGCTGCAACAATTTACATTCCCACCAACAGGGCACAAGGTTTCCATTTTCTCACATCCTTGCCAACACATTATTTCCTGTATTTTTGATACTAGCCATTCTAACAGGTGTGAGGTGGTAACTCACTGTGATTTGATTTGCATTTCCCTGATTATTAGTGATGAGCACCTCTTCATATACCTGTTGGCCAACTGCATATCTTATTTGGGAAAATGTCCATTCAGATCTTCTGACCATTTTTTAATTAGATTGTTTGGGTTTTTACTATTGAGTTACAGGAGTTCTTTGTATCTTTGGGATATTAACCACCTCATCAGATGTATGATTTGCAAACATTTTCTCCCATCTAGTAGGCTGCTTTTCATTTTGTTGATGGTTTCCTTTGCTGTGCACAAGCTTTTTAGTTTGATGTAAGCCCCCTTGTTTATTGTGCTTTTGATGCCTTTGCTTTGGGTGTCAAATCCAAAAATTTCACTGCCAAGACTAATGTCAAGGACCTTATCACCTATGTTTTCTTCTGGGAGTTTTATGGTTTCAAGTCTTAAGTTCAAGTCTTCAACCCATTTTGAGTTGATTTTTGTGTATGGTGTAAGACATGGTCTAGTTCCATTCCTTTGCATGTGGCTATCCAGTTTTCCCAGCACCATTTACTAAAGAGACGGTCCATTCCCCAATATATATTCTTGACTCCTTTGATATAAATTAACTGACCACATATGCGTGAATTTATTTTTGGGCTCTCTATTCTGTTATGTTAATCTATGTGTCTGTTTCTATGCTAATACCATACTGTTTTGATTCCTACAACTTTGTAACATAGTTTGAATTCAGGTCATATGATGCCTCCAGCTTTGTTCTTCCTTTGTTACATTCAAATCGTAGGAATTATTTGTTCTATTTCTGTGAAAAATGCCGTTGGATTTTTGATAGAGACTGCACTGAATCTGTAGATTGCTTTGGGTGGTACGAACATTTTAACAACATTAATTCTTCCAATCCATGAGTATGGAATATCTTTCCATTTATTTGTGTCTTCTTCAATTTCTTTTCATTAGTGCCACATAGTTTTCAGTGTACAGGTCTTTCACTTCCTTGATCAAATTTATTTCTAGATATTTTATTTTTTGATACAGTTGTAAATAAGACTGTTTTCTTCATTTCTCTGTCAGTTCATTATTAGTACACAGAAATGCAACATTTTTGTACACTGATTTTGCATCTTGCAAATTTATTAACTTTTTTTATTAGTTCTAACAGTTTTCTTCATAGTTTCCTATGCATAATATCACATCATCTGCCAACAGAGACAGTTTTACTTCTTTTCTGATTTGGATGACTTTTTTTTTTTTTTTTTGCATGATTGCTCTGGCAAAGACTTCCACTACTATGTGAATGAAAGTGGCAAGAATGGGCATCCTTGTCTTATTAAAGGGAAAACGTTCAGCTTTTCACCACTGAGTATGAGTTGGCTATGGGCTTGTGATATATGTGGCCTTTATGATGTTGATGTATGTTCCCTTATACCCACTTCGTTGAGAGTTTTTATCATAAATGGATATTCAATTTTCTTAAATGATTTTCTGCATCTATTGAGAGAATCATAATGATTTTTACCCTTTATTTTATTAATGCACTATATCACATTGATTTGTGAATGCTTGAACCATCCTTGCATCCCCTGGGGAAAAAAACCCCACTTAATCATGGTGTGTGATCCTTTTAATAGGCTGTTGTATTCAGTTTGCTGATATTTTGTTGACTATTTTTGTAACTATGCTCCTCAGGGATACTGACCTGTAATTTTTCTTTCATTGTGGTATCCCTTTCTGGTTTTGGTATCCAGGTAATGCTGGCCTTGTAAAATGAGTTTGGAAGTGTTCCCGCCTCTTCAGTTTTTTGAAGGAGTTTGATATTAATTCTTTTTTGAATATTGGATGGAATTCACCAGTGAAGTCGTCTGGTCCTGGACTTTTGTTTGTTGGGAGGTTTCTGATTACTGATTCAATCTCCTTTCTAGTAATTAGTCTGTTCAGATTTCTATTTCTTCATGATGCAGTCTGGTAGATCATGCGCTTCTAGGAATTTATCTGTTTCTTCTAGGTTGTCAAATTTGTTGATGTGTAACTGTTCACAGTAGTCTCTTATCCTTTGTATTTCTGGTATCACTTGTCTATCTTCTCTTTCATTTCTGATTTTGAGTCTTCTTTTTTTGTTGATGAATCTAGATAAAGGTTTCTCAATTTTGCTTCTCTTTTCAAAGAATCAGCTCTTAGTTTCATCGATCTTTTCTTTTGGTTAGTCTCTCATTTCCATTCTGATCTTTGTTATTTATTTCCTTCTATCAACTTTGGGCTTCATTTGTTCTTTTTTTCCTAGTTCCTTGCAATGTACAGTTAGGTTATTTATTTGAGCTCTTTCTTGCTTCCTAAAGTAGGCATTTATCTTTATGAACTTCCCTTTTAGCACTGCTTTTGCTGCATCCTGTAAGTTTTGGTATGTTGTACATATATCTATTTTCATTTGTCTCAAGGTATTTTTTGGTTTCTCTTTGACTTCTTTTTTGACCCATTTGTTCAATAGAATGCTGTTTAATCTTCACATATTGGTAGTTTTTCCAGTTTTCTTCTTGTAATTGATTTGTTTTTATACCTCTGTGGTCAGAAAAGATGCTTAATACAATTTCATTCTTCTTAAACATATTAAGACCTTTTTGTGGCCTAATAAATGATCTATCCCATGCACATGAAAAGAAGGTATATTCTGTTTCTTTTGGATAGAATATTCTGTATATGTCTGTTTAGTCCGTCAGGTCTAATGTGTTGTTTAAAGCCAATGTTTCCTTATTTTTTATCTGCATGATCTAACCATTGATGAAAGTGGGATATTAAAGTTTCCTACATTATATTACTGTCTATTTGTCCCTTTAGATCTCTTAATATTTGCTTTTATGTAATTTAGGTGCATCTAAGAGAATGTTTTTAAGATTTCTGTATAAGGAGCAATGGGCAAAACTCTGTCATCTTTTCAACAATTTCAGAAGCATTTCTTTTTTTTTTCTTCTTCTTGTTTTATTCCACAGTGAAAGCTGACAGTATGATGTTGTGGTCCAGTTCTACAAACCAAAGCTATTAGGAGGAAGGGAGGAAAAGTTAAAAGGTTCAAATCTGTAGTTTTTCAGGAATCTGGCTTAGCCCAAAATAAAGACATTCAAATTCAGAAAAATTCAAACATGTATTTACACAATTCATAATGACTCTATACATCTTCTTCTAAAGAATAATCTTCCTAATAGCAGTGAAAATAGTAACAGCTTTTAGTCTACTGCTTTTTCACTCTAGTTTTTGTGTATCTCCACTGACCAAGAATTATCAAGCCTTCCTTCAATTATATTAGAAAAGCAGTAAATACCATTTTATAAAACTATGCATGTATATACCTCTAGGTTCTGATATATATCAACATGGATGGGAATAGAGTATGTCATCACCTGATCACTTTTCATCTCTGTCAACACAAATATACCACTTAATAATCCCTCTCTATCTCTTTGCCAATAAAATGACTATTAAATGCCAATAAAATGAAGTCTCAATTGCTTCACCCCAAAATTAACAAATGGAACAATAAAGGCCAAAATTATAAGGAAAAAAATTCTAGGCATTACTAGCACCAAATGAAATGCTGAGTTTCTAAACATAGCCAGTATAAACAAATGCATGCAGGTTTGTCTAATGTTGACTTTAGCTACAACAAATCCTGAAAACAAAATATTCTAATTTAATGGTAAAGAAAAACAAAGCAATGCGGAGAGAATTTAATATGGGAATTAAATTAAGATCACCAATTGCCTCGAAAAGGAAATCATTTCTTTTTTTAAATTAATTAATTAAGGTTTAAGTAGGCTCCATGCCCAATGTGGGGCTTGAACTCATGACCCTGAGACTGAGTCACATCCTCTACCAACTGAGCCAGCCAGGCGCTCCAGAAATCATTTCTTTAAAGAGAGAAAACAAAGAAATAGCAGGCTAGACAGCCTAGATTTCTCTGTAAAATAAATGAGATCACCTGCCACAAATGATTAGTAAAGATAATAGATATAAAATTAGAGAAGGTTTTGAATAAGTGTTGGTCAAAAAATTAAAAAATCAAGAAGCAGTAAGTGCTACATGTTGCAGAGAAAGGACATACAGATTGGGGCCATAAGACATACACCTTTAGTGGGGCCTGGCCCCACCCCAAAAACAGCCCTTTATAATTATCCTTTCTTCCTTTAATTTGTAAGCTATTTCCTAAGTTAGTTGAAGCCTAGACCTAAGTTATAAATACAACCAAATAAAACTTGGTTGAATAGAAGTTAGGTACAAAATATGTTTAAAATGTAATTCCATTTAGCAACATAGTCAGAAAGGGTTACTGATCTATCATTACATGTGTGGCCTAACACATGAATGTCTACCCAATCTAAATAAGACACTGATTATACCCATTTAATTCCATGAAAGAGACGGCCTTTTGGTCTTTTCTTCTAGGCAATTTGGCATATTAGGGTATACATTTTTAGTATTTGCCACTACACATAATAAGTACTACTAGCTGAACTAGTTCCCTCTCCAGTGGATCATATAGATCTTTGTGGACCTTAAACGGCTGCCAGGCAAATAGGTACTGTCCATCATGGAACCCTGTGTGGAATGCTAAAATCTATGAACATTTACTTTCTGTTAGGCTAAAGGTGGCTGGAAAGGCAGCATTAAAGTTTGCTTTTATTTTATATAAAACTGGTGAAGTCTAAGTTCTCTGCCTAAAGATCCACTTAATTTCAGGGTGTTTGGCTCTGTAAAACAGAAATCAGTGTTTAACCAATCTAAAACAAGAAAACAATAGGAAACAAAACAAAACAAGACAAAAAACACTTAACTCAGACTTGCAAAAGTCCCCTACACTTCTCAGGCCTAAGTTTTCTTATCTATAGAAGAGATTTAACCTGAAGTCCTTTTTAGTGAAAATACATACATACATACACACACAGCTAAATCTTCATTTCTTTAGAAAATACACTTACTAAACGAGTCAACCTAGGTAAAATCATAATTAGTCAATTTAAGACAATTCTCTACATGATTATATTCACTGCCACAAAATTAAAAAAAAAAAACAAACTCAAGTATGAATAAAAACAGAATCCACCTTCCTTCCCTGTAAAGACCTTCACAAAACTGTAGTTTTTGTAGTCTCCCAGTCTATAGAAGGCACATCTTCACATATGTATAATTTACAAGATGGAACAGGCTTTTATGAAGGTGGACATATGGACCAGATAATACTGCCACAGAATAAAGTAACTTATATGTTTAACATATATTATGTATATATATATACTTATATATATATTTATATAAAACAAAATCTCATAGATATTACTTAACTCTTCAGCTCACCTATAATTTTTTAGTATGTCAAGTGAGTAAGAAACGTTAAGTACATGATATGGACCACAAACAAGAATTCAACAAACAGGTATGAATTATAATGAAATCCATTAATATCCTGACATCCTATCCAGTCACCTTGCACATTCTATTTGCCATCCCTGGGAGGCTCTTCTGCTCCTTCATCTAAATAACTGTTATCATTCATTCAGAGCTCAGCTCAAGTGTTAGCTCACCAGCAAATTTTCCCTGACCTCCAAGACCAAGTCCCCTGTTATACTCTCTCATGGTACCCTGTAATTCTTTCATAATTATAATTACATAATACTGTGACTGCTTATTTAATATGTTTTAGCTTTGTAAGGTCTTTGAGAACAAGGACTTATCTCTCTTATTTTCTATTTTAGCCTAGGACCAAGCACAAGAGATTCACTGAATGAATGAATGAATGATTATGGAATTAGAAGAATTTTCTGGTTTATATATTTATTAAAATAAACTGAACACTGTTACAGACTCTTTAGTCTTTTAATAGTATCACCATGTTGCTATTTCCTCATTTTTCTTCTGGTATTAAAAATACAATTAACTTTTCTGTTAAAGTAAACTCAAATAATGCAGGAAGTTTTCCTTATAAGAAACATTACTCTTTGACAAACCACTAAGATAGTTTACTTTCTTTTGCCTAACACTGTGCAAAAATTTGCTTCTGCTTAATACATTATTTTTTTCATTAGCAGTAGTAAAAAAGATAGCAAGCAATGAAACAGAAACTAACAAATGAGTTAAATTAAAAAAAAAAAAGTACTTCTGAAAACCTTAAAAGCATTTCCCATTATAACACGAATGTTAACAAAGATTATATAGGTGAAAGGTGGGGGAAAAATCCAAACAGGCACTGAAACAAGAATAATACTTTTTGCTTACAAATAATGTATTTCTTTTGATACTTATTTTCTTTTCCTCAGAAATCAGTAGAAAATAACTAAAACTGTTTCAGTAGTTTTCAAAATGACACATAAAATTATTCTTTGTAGTGGACATCTGTTATGTTTGTTTACCTAGCAGCTCTCTTTCACACTCCCTCATTTGCTTCTTGAGGGAACTTGCTTACCCCTCCAACATTTCTATGGTTCTGATTGGCCTCTAAATGTAGTATCCTCGTTCCCCCAGCCATGGTGAGCTGATCATCAGACTGAGCCAAAATTCTTACTATACTCTCCTAAACACAACTATTAGTCAAAGCAGGAGGCACATAAGTTGGCTGGGCTCAAGTTCCCAAAAATATTTTGAGGATTACAAATGGGTGGGGGGAGGTTCTTCTCTCTTGGTTAATAAACTAAGCTTAATTGCAGAACTGTCAGGCGCCCTGAGTGAATGAAGACAAAAAAGGGAAGACAGAAAGGGGGAGAACAGTTCTAGATGATATTTTATTCTCTGGATTCAGAAAATCCTGAAACTAGTTCTAGTCCTTGCTTTTCCATGGTGTAGTCATCTAATAAATCCCCCTACACCCTTCTTTTTTTGCTTAAGCTAGTTTGAGTACGTTTGTCAATTATAATCAGAAAGTCCTAATACATCTCCCATATTCATTTGGGCATCATAAAAAAAAAATAAATAAAAGAAATATACATTTTTAAATAATATAGTTTTCTTTACACTGCACTGCTCTTACAAATCTGTAAGGTTATATTCTAAACTCTTTCCTCCTACAATTTTTTTTTTCAGCTTCATTGGGGTATAATTGACAAACAGAAATTATATATATTTAAGGTATACAACTTGATGTTTTGATATACATATACACAGTGAAATTATCACCATAATCAAGCTAGTTAACATATCCATCACCTCACACAGTTCTCATATAATTTTAAATATCTACAAATAAACTTTTAAAGAAACACAATGTACATGTACTCTTTTAAATTTTATATACATACATAAAGCAAAAAAACCATATACTTCATATATATGAAATTAATACATCTTCAAGATTTAAAAATGCTAACTGTACAGAAAGAATTCAGTCTTCTCTCTCACTAGTCCAATGCCCTAGAATTAACAACTTTCAAAATTTTTAATAGCTGTTGATAATAAGCTTTGTCAGTATTTCTTTATTTACCAATTTTAAATATTACCTCTTGATTTTCTGCTGTGGGAGAAGAGAATTTAATTCCTCACACAACCAATTCCACATTCCCATTAGTTATTATTTCTTCTATTATTGATCTTTATAACTTTACTTACACATTTATTTATGGTTTCATGTACTACTGATACTCTGTTTTGTAAAGTAAGAATCGAAGGATATTTTTTAGTGCCCTTATTCTTCACTTTCAACTTGTAACTTCCATCAAATAATCTTATATTGAATGGTTAATAATTTCCTTCTGTTCTGTAATTATTTTTGTACTCTATAAAGTTTAAAGTCAGTAAACATCATTTACATTAAGAAAACTAAGTCGTTAAGCGTCTGCCTTTAGCTCAGGTCATGATCCCAGGATCCTAGGATCGAGCCCCGCATCAGGCTCCCTGCTCTGCGGGAAGCCTGCTTCTCCCTCTCCCACTCCCTCTGCTTGTGTTCCCTCTCTTGCTGTGTCTTTCTCTGTTAAATAAATAAAATCTTTAAAAAAAAAAAAAGAAAACTATGTAAATAACACTCAGTACATATTGAAGTAGTCTGCTATAATTCTGTTTTTTTTTCCTGTTCAGATTATTTTTAATTTTCCTGGAGTATCTAATTCCCTTTTTATTTTCTTGCCTTTTTTTTTTTATCACTACCTTAAATGGTTCTAAATTCTCAAGATTACTCTCAAATCTCCAGTTTTACTGAATATTACCTTTTCAAGGTGATCTATGAGACCTACTACTCAACAGTGATCCTAGGACTTCTCTTCCCTCTATCTCAAGTAAAAAAACCACTATTTTCTAGATCCACTGTCATTTTCTGGAATACATTCTCTAATAACTTCCTAAAAGAAAGGGTATGTCAACAAGTCAATCTTCTACATCCTTACATACCTGAAAATGTTCTTTCTAACTCTCACACTTCACTTACAGTTTGGATGAGTATAAAATCCTACACTGAAAATA
This sequence comes from Neomonachus schauinslandi, assembly GCF_002201575.2. NCBI lineage: Eukaryota > Metazoa > Chordata > Mammalia > Carnivora > Phocidae > Neomonachus > Neomonachus schauinslandi. Next base: position 39,442,423 of record NC_058403.1, on the reverse strand, counting down.
ATTTCTCCTCAAATTTTTCAAGACAATGATTCATTATAGTCTACCACCCATTGTTAGTTGTATGAGTTGTATGAAGACTGATACCAACTTGATGTTTGTTCCTTTGTAGGTAACCTAGTTTTTCCTCTCTACAAGATGTTCAAATCTGTTTTTTCATTCTTGGTATTTTGAAATCACAAATGGTGTAATTAACAGAGTATCTCTTATATTTACTGTCCTAAGCACTTCTTGAGTTCTTTCAGTCTGGAAGTTCATGACTTTCAGTTCTGGAAAATTCTTTTATTTTTTCTTTAAAATTTTCCTCCAATATATTTTCTTTAAGTTCTTTTTCTGGAACTCCAACTAGTTAGATAATGAACCTCCTGCATAAAGGCACCATATCATTTTTTTTTTTCCTCTGACACATTCCTTCTCTTTGGTACTGTTTTACATCCTGGATTATTTCTCCAACTTTACCCTCCAAATTTCCTCCTACAGAACTTTAAATTTTAACCATCATTAGATTTCCTTAATTTAAACAGACTCATTTTTGGTATCTCATTATTCCATTCACACAGCATGATATGTTGATGTTTTGATGTTACACATACCATCTTAACTCTCTCTGAAAATACACATTATAGATTTTATATTTTTCTTTATTTTTTATTTTCTTTCGAAGTTTTTGTTTTTCACTGTATTTTTTTCATGTTGAAGGCATTCCTCAACTGTCTGAGGATTCCTGAATCCTCATTAATATTTAAGAATAAGGCCATAAACAGATTAATTGGGAGCTCTATGAGCATGTCTAGACTTTGGTGACTGACAAGTTTTTCTTTAGGGTAATTAAGTGATTATCTAGTTGTCTCAAAGAGGAAACTTTAACTTCCGGAATGCAAAGGTCATTACTCCAAAGTCATTTAATTCTTTAGAGGGGGGAAAAAAAAGTAGCAACTCTGTTTCCCTACCCCAACTTGGCCCTAAGGTTTGGTGATTGGCCGGAATGGAAAAACTGCAATTAACTCCTTTATCTGCATTCTCCCAAAGTATCTCATTCCCTACTCTCTATTTCACACCTTGCATATTCAAATTCTACACCTCTCTAGGATTCTGGGGGGAGGGGGGCAAGACAAGCCAGACCTTCTATAAGGCAGAAGATAATTCTGTTTTAACTGCTACAGTTTTTTAAAATGTTTTACAAATAATCAAGTATACACACATACATAAAAATAAATATATGAAACAAGAATGTCACTAAATAGTACTGATCCTACAAGACATTCTCTGATATTTTCTCTTGTATTTTCTAATGTTGATAAATGATTTTACAACGTGTTACTGTGATGTGTGATCTGAGGTGCACACATGCGCAAAACAGAAAATGAAGTTGTGACTTGTTTCTGTCATGAACACTCTTCTCTGTTCTCTCCCCTAGAAAATTTTTGAAATCTTTCATTCACTGATGGCTCTTCTCTACTTTCTTTTCACTGTATTTCTCTCTTTTACATTTTTACTATAACTTTAGTAGGATCTACCAGAGCAAAAAGAATAAACACAAGTGCTCAGGTTTGTGATCTTTAACTTGAATTCCTCTACAAGTATTTTTAAAAACCAGGAGTTTCCTAAGCTCTTTCTGGCCTGATTTAAGGTCCCTCTGCTAACTATGATGGCCTCAATTGCTGTATTTGGGGACTTACCATTAGTGCTAGGGAATTAAAAAAGGAAAGTGATGGCAGTGACCATAAGAATCTATGCAAAAATTCCAATTAACTCTAAAACTAAAAGTAAAATTATGGCTATATGTTCAAAGTTAAACCTAAATACTTATTGAAGAAATGGAAATTTCTTTTCTTTTCTTTCTTTCTTTTTTTTTTTACAGTCCAGGGTTTTGGAAATTTCTTTTTGAGGGAAGACTTTAGGAAAGGCTACTTCCACAGAGAAAATAATCAAAACCCAATTCTCAGATATGTCAGGAAAAATAATACTTTTATAAGAAGTAAAGCGTACTTACAAAGCAAGGCTACTCAAAACATACTGTACGTGCTCACATTCATCTGGGAATGATGCACTGGCTGATGTAAAACAGCAAAGTGCAGTCTGAAGAACCTGAAGCTGTGGCAAAGGGACCTGCCATCTTCCAGCATAATCTTCAACCACCTGATAGAGAAATAATCCAAAAAGTACATTATTATAGAAAATGTTCTCAACATCTTGAGTTTAAAAATTATGATGAAACTACTAGATAAATTAAAGCATTAGTTCAGCATGAATACAAATGATTTAGGGGGGAAAAGATTATTGTTTATTTTCATAGTGTACATCTGAAAATAAAATTAACTAATTATCTTTGAAAACGTGGAAAAAAAATATAGTATACGAATAATTATACTGTCCAACTGCCAAATCTTTAATAAACTCTAACAAATGTCCTTCACCTCCCATATCCAGCCTTTGTCAAAACATCAATTATCAAAGATTAAAATAGCTAGACAGTAGAATGTAGTAATAAAGAAAATTAGAAATGAACATGATCATTACCATTACTATTTATTAAAGACTAAATTCTAAGCATTCTGGCACCAATGGGTATTAAAAAGATATAGTGGCATGATGCTCCGATTATAAAAGTTTAAGCTGTACAATAAGATGGAGAAGAGTCCAGAATATATTTAGTCTTGGCTCTGTCACTTTACTAGCTTTATGAATTTGGATAGGTCATCTTCCTTCTCTATGCATTAGTTTCCTCACTATAAAGTAGAGATAATAACACTTATCTTGCAGGTTTACTGTGAAGCTAAATTAGGATAATTTATGAGAAAGCATTTTAAAACTATCAATTGCTATAAAATGTTAATTATGATTTCTCATATATAAGACTGCTATACTAAAACAATGTATTATATTTTTAAAATACATCATATAATACAGGTTGGCAAACTATGGCCTGCAGGCCAAATGTGGCCTGCCACCTGTTTTTGTATGACCCACAAGCTAAGAATGGATGTTACATTTTTAAATGGTTGAAAAAAATACTTTGTGATGTCTAAAAATCATATGAAATTCAAATTTCAATGTCCATAGAGCTTTACTGGAACATAACCAGATTCATCCATTTACATACTCTCTATGGCTACTTTCCTGCTATAACAACCAGTTATACAGTTATGACAGAAATCATATGGCTCACAAAGCCTAAAATATATATTTTTTTAAAGATTTTATTTATTTATTTGACAGAGAGAGACACAGAGAGAGAGGGAACACAAGCAGGGGGAGTGGGAGAGGGAGAAGCAGGCTTCCCGCGGAGCAGGGAGCCTGATGCGGGGCTCGATCCCAGGACCTGGAATCATGACCTGAGCCGAAGGCAGACGCTTAACGACTGAGGCACCCAGGCGCCCCACAAAGCCTAAAATATTTAATATCTGCCCCACTACAGAGAAAGTTTGCCAACTCTGTTTTAAAAGCTGGAAAAAACAGAACAGAGTACAAAAGCCAAGAACACTCAGAGCTCAAGGACTTTTCACACTCATCACTTCCTCTTAGGAGACAATTTTCCATGGGTCTCTTGTATTTCTACAGTTTTTCAAAAAAGGGCCCAACTGCCTTCATCTTTTCAAAGATATTCATAGGCAACAGCCTTGAAAAATAGAGATGATGTCTCCCTCCACAGCAGTGAGCCTGTTTACTATTTAGCATAATTACAATGTCATCTCTCTCTGGAGCAAGAGCCAGGCAGACACACTTGTAGACCATTATAAAAGATTAGGGTTTCCTAAGCTTGGGGCTCCTCAGCTATGATGAAAACTCACTGCGAGTGCAGGATCCACCTATGCCACTTATATCACCTTTATGAGCATTGAGGGGCAAGGGGAACCACCATGAGCATGAAGCTCATGCTGCTTGCTGTGCCATGAGTAATAAAGTCCATTATCTCTGACCCAGGAGTTTCATGTTTTCTGCCAGTATCCATGAAACTGTGGCAGGCTAACTTAGATAAAATCTTACACCCTTCATGGTTCTCTGACAATTCCAAATTGCACTACCAGAAAGTTAACTGGGAAGTAAAAATTACTACTATGATGACCCCAAATAGGACACACTTTTCTAAACTACCAAAGGCAAAAAAAAAAAAAAAAAGTTGGATAAACTGTGGTTACCCGCCTTTAAATTTTCTCTTCACTAGAGTGTTTGACCAGTTTTGTTAACCTCTTTTTGGCCACCATAACCCATTCCGATGCCACATTAAATATAGGTACCTGAGCGTCTCATATTTTCCTGTCCTCCATCCCAAACAGTTTGCCCTAATCCTTATCTACTTATAACCTTATTCACTTCCTATTTATGGGATGAGTTTATCTCCTTAAAAGAGAAACTTTCTATTTTCTCAGCTTCTATTCTTATTATAGCTTCCCTCATTCAGCAAGATTCTGCTACTAATATACTGCCTGATCTAGCTGAGCCCAAACCTAACACAATAAAAGTCCTTGTGGGCAACACCTCCAATAGGTTTGTTAGAATACCTATGAAGGGAGAGAAACAAAATTACTGAAATTTACTATCATTCTTATACTGTTCAATATCATGCGAGACACTGCTAATACAATGTAACATTAACCTAACACTTTAAGACTTACTATAACACCATTTCTCTTTTAAATATTTTCCTTAAAACATGTGAAATTGTACATTACATTTCCCTTTTATTGGAAATTTTTCTCCTGTGCTATCATAAGCACTCAGCTAATGAAAGTGAACAACATAACATCATAATCTGAAAGTGCTCTACCAGACCAAAGTACAGCAAGAAACACCTCTTCCATTTTTCTTTTTCTTTTGCATTCTAATAAGTCACAGTCTCAACATAATGGCCAGAATAATGTTGAAGCTGCTGCAAACAAAGGAAAAGTATTTACCTGAATCTTTAAAATCAACCGTTGCTACACTTCTAAATTCTTCAAGAAAGTGGTCTAAGAAACAGGATCAAGATCAATAGTCCATTAGAGACTGGTAAAAACTTTTTTTTTTTCATTTTGAAGAGCATAACAAAAATACTGCAGTGCACTTTACTGTAATTTATAGAAACTATATGAATACTGCTGAAAGAAGTTAAAGCTAAAGCCAAAGCATGCCGTGATATAAGGGGAGTTCAAAAGAAGGGCAGAGCTACTGCCAAAGAAAGATGCTGGAATTGTGCAATGATCCTGCAGCACTTTCTCAGCACTCCCATTTACAGGAGCATATATCCTGATCTAAAAGGGATATAGTATATGCCATATACTGCCATATCTTAATTTACCAAGGCAAATTATTATTTTTTTTTAAAGATTTTATTTATTTGACACAGAGAGAGACAGCGAGAGCAGGAACACAAGCAGGGGGAGTGGGAGAGGGAGAAGCAGGCTTCCCGCCGAGCAGGGAGCCCGATGTGGGACTCGATCCTAGGATCCTGGGATCATGACCTGAGCCGAAGGCAGACGCTTAACGACTGAGCCACCCAGGCGCCCACCAAGGCAAACTATTGTGAGAATGAGCACAGATTCATTCTCTGGCAAAATTGTCAAAAGACAGACTTATTGTAAACCCATTCAGTTAAAATTACATTCATTATTTAAGAACATTAAGATACATCATCCAATCACTATGGACGAAAAAGTGTCCCCCTATAATTCATATGCAATCGATGCTCTGAATGAATTTGCTAACTTTCTAAATACTTAAATTTTCCCCACCGCCTTCAGTATGATTATGTTATTCATTTGTAACATAGCTACTATATATATAAATAATCCCCTAGCTCTGTCTACTGAGAGGGCGTAAGAGCAGTAACACCCCAGTAGCAATATATACACTTAGGGACCAAATCTTGGTTTCTAAACACTGTTCTCCAAAAAAGAAACTTGGACTCCTCAAGGCCTCCTCCAGCAGGCCTAAAGCAGGGAAAACACAAGATGAGACTAGAACATTTCGTGGTGCCAGAAAGTAATGAAATGCTGAAAAAATGATGGGGTATAAAAACACAGGAGCCAACCTGAAGAAGCGCCTAAGTGCTAAAGTTGGAACAATTTAAGCAACAAAATAAACGATAGTATTAGACTTTAATCCATAGAACAAGATACATATCCAGGAGTCCACAGTGATACAAATAATCAGATAAATAAATGTTAGAGATGAGACAACACTTCCTCACAGTAAAATCCCAATTAAACACAGAAGAAAAGAGAGATATAGAGAATCAGCATTAGGCAAATACACAGTAATGAATGCTGCAGACAAGATCCATAGATCAATGCTAGTATTTGTGGGTAAAAGTTTGAGGCAAGGGCATTGGGCGGCTCAGTCGGTTAAGCAGCTGCCTTTGGCTCAGGTCATGATCCCAGAGTCTTGGGATGGAGCCCCACATGGGGCTCCCTGCTTCTCCCTCTCCCTCTGCTCCTCCCCCAGGTTCATGTGCTCTCTCGTTCTCGCTCACTCTCTATAATAAATAAAATCTTAAAAAAAAGTTTGAGGCAATGCAGGATTTGCAGTCTCAAATTATCTCCCCCAAGACATTTATCAACTAAAAATAAAAGATAGTAACTTAAGAGAGTGTAGAAACCCCACAGACACAAACTTAACCAAATCATCAAAGTAAATATCACCAGTAATACAACATATCATTATCATAAATCTCTTCATATAGCATACCAAGAAAGAAACAATGGCATTTTTGTGGTACTTTTGCCAAAAATGTCTAACCTCATTCCAATCATGAAAAATCATCAGACAAACATAAACTGAGGGATGTTTTACAAAAAAACTAATCAGTATTCTTCAAATGTGTCAAGGTCATGAAAGATAAGAAAAAACTGAAGAACTGTTACACACTGGAAGAGACTAAGGGTAAATAACAACTAAACACAATGTGAGATCCAGAAATAACATCCTGGAATAGAAAAATTATCAGTGGAAAAACGGTTAAATTTCTAATAAGGTCTGTAACTTAGTGATTATTACACCAATATTACTTTTCTGTTCCTGATAATTACACTATATTTTCAATAAGTATAAAATAAGTTCAGCTTTTAAAACTTTAAAAAGTTTTTTCTGTTTTTACCTTTTCCCTCAAATTTCAATATTCTAATTTATTTTCTAGAGGCTATTTTATAACATAAGTACAATTATACGTTTACTTTCTCTATTTTGTTACCTAACTACACATCAAGATTTACCCTTGCCTATGGGTATTTTTTTAGGATCAGATGGAAAAATAGGTAGATTGGCAGCACTGTAGAAAGAGTATAGGTTTTAGAATCAGATAGACCTGGCTTTGTCATTTATTAGCTGTGTAAACTTAGTAAAATTATTATACTTCTCAGTCTAAGTTTCCTATAAAATGAATTTAGTCTCACCTTAATCACAGGGTGATGAGAGAAGTCAGATAATGTATTAAAATCTAAGATAATTCCTGGCGCATACCAGTACACTCTAAGAAAACAGCAAAGCTAAGCTAACTTTTCGACTATTTCATTGCATCAATGTTAACTGATTAATTATAGGTTTCCAAGTATGATGAATTACAACAAATTTTATGCACTTTAAGCAAGCAGACAGGCCACTCCCAAATAAAATCTAGTCAAAAGCTACTGCTGAGTTTCAACTATTTAGTTCAATACTCATTGACAAAGAGATGCATATCCTAGATATAGCAATACAAATAAAATGCTTCATTCCTGAACAGATACCTCAGGATTCTTTTTTATTTTTTACCAGTTTTCCATTGAGAATAAAAAAGATAAAGAAAAGTTCTATTCAAAAAGTTCTATTCTAAACAAAACTGTCATTTGACTTTTTTCTATCAGGATAATCCCGTAAAGAAAATCTAAAATTAACGTCATATTTTAAAAACCCACCAAAATGGTTTAGAAATAGATCCTAATAAGTTAAAAGTTGTTTGGAATCTACAAAGGACATAATCTTCAGTAACAGACAACCTAAAACCCAGTTCTTTTGGGTGCTCAATTAAGCACACTGTTTATTCAGCTCACCACTCCTTAAATAGGTATTTCTGCAACATTAAGATCTTAAATAGTGAAATGTGATTAAGAATCAACTGGTTACAAAATGGAAAATGGAGTAAGCGCCTCTAAATCTTAATGTCCCATACAATCTTTTTTTTAAGATTTATTTGAGAGAGAGAGAGAGAGAGTGTGTGTGTGTGTGTGTGCACGTGCATATGGGAGATAGGGGCAGAGGGAAAGGGGGAGAGAGAATCTCAAGCAGACTCCACGCTGAGCACTGAGCCCAATGTGGGGCCCAATCTCAGAACCCAGAGATCATGACCTGAACCGAAATCAAGAGTCAGATGCTCAACCAACTGAGCACCCCTTAATATTCCACACAATCTTACTATTAAAAGGAATCTTCATGATTAGCTAGTCAAAGCTACAAACCAAAGCAAGAATATTCCATTACAATATCACTCCCAGAAGGCTCTCATCTCCTTCTTGAGTTTTCTGCTTCCATATCATATGTGGTTGCCTGAATATCTGCTTAAAGACCCAACTTTCCAAAAAAAAAAAAAAATAAGACCCAACTTTTCTCTTATGTTGACCCAAAGAAGAAATAGGCTCATTTTAAATATTCTAGACAAATTTTGATCCCTGTCAATTTTTCATTTGATTCCAAACTCACTAGGAAGAATAATATACTGAATGCTCCCTCATAAACATTAAAACTGTCAAATAAACAAGTGAACCCCAAAATATATGCACACACAAATGTATATGAATATCAAACACAATGTAGGATGCCAGTGGTATACACAGATGTGTGTGCACATAATAATGACTTAACTAGCTTGGGCTAAGCAGAGCTCTGCATCTGACTTCAATTCAGCATGACCTAGCCAGAGACAGTATTGCAGGTATGGCTGAGGCCCTGATTTTATTATTGCTTTTTTTTAAATGTCCTTTAGTCATATAGGGTTTTTAGACATTAATAGGTGAAAATGAAAAAGAATGAAATCTTACTATCTGCAATGACATGGATGGAGCTAGAGAGTATAATGCCAAGCAAAATCAGTCAGTCAGAGAAAGATAAATACCATATGATTTCATTGATATGTAGAATTTAAGAAACAAAAAAGATGCACAAAGGGAAAAAAGAGAGAGAGAAAAAAAAATCAGGGAACAGACTATTATAAAGAACAAACTGATGGTTACCAAAGGGCTGGAAGGATGGGTTAAATAGGCGATGGGGATTAAAGCATGCACTTGCTGTGATGAGCACCAGGTGAGGTATGGAACTGTCAAATCACATATATTGTACATCTGAAACTAATATAACTAATGTAACACTGTATGTTAAAAAAATGGAAATTTCTTAATTTGATAAAAACTGAAAAATAAATAGTTAGTCCTAGATCAGCTGAACTAAACTCTATCCCTCTCCCTCTTAATTTTGTTCTCAAAGAACGGCTCTTAGATTCATGTGACTTGTCCAAAGGCTTCTAAACTCAGTGTCACAACATGGTCTCGAGTAGCTTCTGGAATTTATAAGTTCATAAATCTAATCAAGGCTGTAGATGTGAAGATTTTATCTGAGTTCAACAAAGATGGCCAGTAGATTTTATCAAGTGAACAGATGAAGAAGAGTAAGATTCCTTATTATATAGGACGTAAATCACTTTTTTAGGCTGGGACAGAAAAAAAATTCAATGGAATTATTACAAATTCAGAGGCCAAAAGAGAAACTTAAAAGGTCCATGCATTAAACACTAACTTTAGGTACCAGGTTTGCTCAGTCTCAAGAACTAAATTTGTTTAAAAATGATACACTTATAATTAAAATAACAGTGGGAGAGTTAAAAAATAAAAGGAGGTCATGTTGATAAAGATGGAAGAGAGGTACTACCTTAAGAATAAGTTTACCCTTAGAATTAAGGATAGATAGGGGCACCTGGGTGGCTCAGTTGGGTAAGCAGTCTGACTCTTGATTTCTGCTCAGGTCATGGTCTCAGAGTTATGAGACTGAGCCCCGCGTTAGGCTCTGTGCTCAGTGGAGAGTCTGTTTGAGATTCTCTCCCTCCCCTTGTCCCTCTGCCCCTCCCCCTGCTCCCCCTCTCTCTTTCTCAAATAAATAAAACTTTAAAAAAAAAAAAAGAAGACTAGACAGATTGGAAAAAAGAAAAAGGAAATACATATATATCAGAACTATGTGCTCTTAAAAGTGGAATTAAGGGGAAAAGGTATTTTAGTTGTTCCTCATTAGAAAGGAAGGGTGACTAGTTCCAAAGGTACGTAACAGAGGAATGGTAGGTAACCCTGGATGGAAATCTCAGAATGAACCAGACTAGAAATCCAACTATGGTAAGATGTTCTTTTAAAGAAATAGAAAGTCCATAATAAGAGCAAGTGAAAAACCACATCTTGAAGACCATTATATAAGGTAACATAAAATCTGTACAGATTTGAAGCATAAAAAAAAAAAAAAAAGGCTGAGAGATTACCTTAAAATACCAGAAGCATTTCATGGACATTTCAAATTACTCGTTATTATGGAGGGTAATGTATGGTATGGCATGGTGCCACAATGGAAAGTGCACGAGGAACTCAAAGTTAGGCATCAGAGAGTGAATAAGTAAAACAACACTGAAGAAGAAATAAGAGGTCAGTCCTAGGTCTGAGGTTGAGCTGATAAAATTTTCTTTAAGTCAGGGAGATGAGAGTGGGCAAAATCTGTTTGATAATGAATGCTTTTTAATGAGCTCAGAATTCCTTGACTTTCATCTATGACATTATGGGAAATCTTACAAGAGGTAAATTGTAGAACATTCAAACCTGGGCCCAAAGGCAAAGAGAAAGGAAAAGAAAGACAAGAGAAGCCAACTTAAAAACAGGCTAAAATGTAAACAAAAACAAAAACCAGCTATGTTTATCTGAAATAGCATAACCTACTATTGCTGAAAGGAATGTGACAAAAAGGAATGTTTACACTACCAATGAAGTAGAACAAATGATGCATGGCCCAGAACAGTTAAAGCAGAGTAAAGAAAAGGTCTAGAGGAACAAGTGGCAAAAGAGATATTGTCTTCACTGGGCTCCTTCAAGCACAGACATCAGAAACATCAAAGCAGCTTCATTTCTGGTACCTGTTTATGGTTATTATCCAAATAATACAAATAGGGGCACAACAGGAGTTCTTTTACGGTTTTAGCTCAACAGGCCTAAGAATTTCAGGAAAGATGGCAATAGCCAAGGTAGCACAGGACTAAAAATGTCCTGGCACAAGGCTGGGGACAAAGAAATCCAGAGATAAGGATAGGACACTGGGGCTTTGGAAACTGCAGGGCTGGAGTCTTGTGGAGATCGTGCCTTGAACTTTACACACTATAAGTAAGTGATACACTATTTTCAAGAGATGGTATAGAAGCTGTGCCACTAAACAGAATGCACACTTATTACAGCACAGGAATACCAGGACTACACAGAAGAAATGGAAATTAAAAGTTTTTAATATGAAAAAAATCTAAAGGAGAAAACATCAAACACATTCTAGTGCCCTGGGCTGCCTTCCACAGAAATTTGCAAGTCAGAAATTCAGATACACTTTCAAGGAAGTAGAAATGTTAAGATTAAGTGCTCCCACTGCCCCCTAAAATATGGTAAACATACAGTGGCACAATCAATCACTTGATGAATTTTCCCAGTAAAACTTAGGTACACGTTCTAGACTCTGGCAGTTGGCACAACTGACTGGCACCCTAGTGAGGTTGAAACCAAAAATGACTTGATATCCTGTTTTCTGTGCACCCATCTTCCCTGTGATATCACTAAAGTCTACTGGCAAAAGTAATGCGAATCAACTGGACTATGTACTAAGTTGAAGGAATTACTGTTCTAATTTTAATGGGTATTGGACTGGGTAGAGTAATAAATTTTTGCCCTACTGACCTTCTGGATTCTTTAAAAAGTTAAGACACAAAAGAAATTGGGAGTTAAATAATTCTCTTTTGGAGAAGTGAAAAGAGCTATCCCCAATCAGAGAAAGACAACCCAAGCTACAGCTCTTGAAAAATCCCCACCTCTAACCATAGGGGCACCTGAAAGACCCACTGGCTCCGATTAAGCAAAATTCTGGAAGGGAAGAATTTGGGATCTTACCCTCTTTGGATTCTTTGTGAACCTGATGATGGGAGACAAATCATTTCATCTAATTTATTAGATGTGTTGACATTTGGTCCCGTCCCCAAATTAAAACCTGAAAGGAAATTTTAAACTTGAAAACAATCACAGGTAAGGTAACTCTCAAACATAGAAGGCTCTTCTTTTAAAAAGCCTTTACTCCAAATACTAAAGTATTACTAAAAAGAGAAAAGAAATTATGAGTTCTGTATTTCAATAAACTTTATCATCGGTTACCTGAAAATGCCTTGTTCTTAAATGGAAATGCATATCCTCAACATTAAAAAAAATGTCCATTCTGCCTAGCGATTAACAATTTTTTTCCTTTTTTTTTTTTTAGAATGCACTCTCTTCAAACCCAGTAGTCAAACTGTACTGTTCATTCAGATCCCTTAATTTTTCCTTCTACCGTTTACCATTAATGCTACCACCATATTCCTAGACATTTCAACTAGAAACCCAATGCAAATTCATAAAATTCTTTGTTCCTGTCTCCACATTTAACCAGATGCTAAATACTTTATTTCCATATTTCCTGAAATTGTTCCTGTCTCTCCATTTTCATTACCACTATCCAGTCAGTCCCTCAATCACTCCTTTTCCAAAATACTCCAATAGCTTCCTTTTGACTAGGCTTTCATTCATTACTTATCAAGTCTGTTTTAAAACAATATTTTAAGATTAATAATGGTACTGTTGTGCCTTTAAACCTAAAATTCAAATTCCTAAGCAAAGATCTAGACCAATCCATGTTTTCCAATCTTAATATGTACCAATACTTTTCTGAATATATGTTCTAGTCCAGTGGTTCTCAAACTTTAGTATGCATCAGAATCATCTGGAGGCTTGTGAAAAACACAGACTGCTGGGCCCCAGCCCAAGTTTCAAGATTCCGTAGGTCTGGGGTGGGGCCAAGAATTTGCATTGCTAATAGTGTTCACATTCTATTGCAGGTCTGGGGAATCACACTTTTAAGAACCACAGCCCTACACAATTAACTACCCCCATTCATAAATACATCATCTACCTTTCACAAATTATCTGCTCTATTTATAATTTCCTCCTACTCATACCACTTCCTTTCTCATGTCTACATTTTAATACTAACAATTTTTTAAGACTCAATTCAAATGTTATCTCGTCCACTAAAACTTTCTCAAATTACGACTATTAGAAATAGTCTCTCCAGTATACATTGTGTTAGTGGGACTAGCCACTATTTCACTGTTTTACGTTTATATTTACTCATTCATTTATTCTAAGCTTATTGAGTGCTTACTGTGTACCAAGTACCCTAATGCTTTCATTTTTAGTGGAAGGAAAATTGGTACACAAATATATGTTAGATAGTGTTAAGTACCTTGAAAAACAAAACACAAGGTAAACAGAAAAGAGAATGCTAGAGATGTGATGATACTTTATACTTTATGTGGGATGTTCAAGGAAGGCTTCCATCTCTCTTATAAAAGGATATTTGAGCCGAGTCCTAGAGCAAACCATATAGAAATCCAAATGAAAAGTGTTTCTGGTAGACAAAACAAAAGCCAAGTGCAAAGGCTAAGGGCAGGGGCACAGAAGTTGAAGGAAGGGCAAAAATGCTAGTGCAGCTGAAGGTAATTAGTGGAGGCAAAGAGTACTATAAGACTAATCAAAGAGGGCGCCTGGGTGGCTCAGACGGTTAAGCGTCTGCCTTCGGCTCAGGTCACGATCCCAGAGTCCTGGGATCGAGTCTCGCATCGGGCTCCCTGCTCCTTGGGAGCCTGCTTCTCCCTCTGCTTCTCTCTCTCTCTCTGTCTCTCATGAATAAATAAATAAATAAATCTTTTAAAAAAAAAAAAAAAAGACTAATCAAAGAGATAGACAAGAGCCTTATCATGAAGCACTATAGTCCACTGTAAGAATTCTGGCTTTGATTCTGAGAAAGAAAAGCATGGAAGGTTTAGAAGAGATCTCACATGTCTTTAAAAGGATCACTTTGGCTGTATGGAGAATAAACAGAAAAACTGAAAGCAGAGAGATAAAATAATCCAGGGAAAAGATAACTGTGGTTTGGATCAAGGTCATAACAGTGCATGCAGTAGTCAGTTACGTCTTTTCTCTCTTACCAGATGATTCAGTTCCTTGAAGACAGAAATTGTGACTTTTTCCTCCTTAAATCCTCTATAATCATTAAAATGAAGCTTTTCACATAGTTTACAGCCAATTTTTTTTCTTTTAGGAATACTTTCTACAACACTTTTATGGTACTTCATGTATCTAGAGCTATGCCTAAAATAATTAAGGATAATTCAAGTGATATTAAGAAAAAGTTAAGTTATATACTGTTGGACAGACACATATGTAGCATTTTAAGAGCACCTATTAAATTATGAGCATTTAATACTTGAAGGTAACTTCAAAGTATAAAAGAGAGAACAAAGAATCTCAAGAGCTTAAGAACAAAATGACTTCAGTTAATATAGCAAATTAAGAAACTATAAATACAATAATTTTTTTCATAAAATCAAGAAGTTAAGGAGTTGCGTATTAAGAGTTAAGTGCCAAGGGAATTCCATATCCACTCTAAGTATATAAACACAGGATGACACATAGGAAATCAAAATAATAAAAGGATAAATGATTTTTAAGATTCTCACAACTTAGTTCTACCTATTTTTTTTACAACTTTCTCCTCTCTAGATCAGAAGTTATATATGCTCACTGTAGTAAATTTGGATTATATATGAAAACAAAATCATCCATCACTGTACTTGCCCAAATATAACCACTGTTAACATCTTGCTATATTTCCTTTTTCAAGCTGTGTGACTTGGGGTTAGTTGCTTAACCTCTCTGAGTCTCAGCTGCACTATTCATAAAATGAACATAAAAATAGTATCTATCTCACAGGGTTGTTGCAAAGAATAAATGAGAATCTAGGACAGGGGCTGACATACTTTTTCTTAAAGAGCCAAAAAGCAGCTTATGGACCATACATCCTTTATCCCAACTACTCAACCCTGACTTTGTATCATGAAAGCAGCCACAGAAAATGTAAAAATGAATGTGCATACTCCAATAAAGTTTTATTTATAAAAACAGGCAATACTGCTTATGTCACAATGGCTTACAGTAAAGGTTCATAACTTTTGGTGTGTTTGGAATGTTGTTGGGTTGTATTTTTTTAGCAAGTTTTGAAATTCTTCCTCTTTTTTTTTAAGATTTTATTTATTTATTCATGAAAGCCAGAGAGAGAGGCAGAGGCAGAGGGAGAAGCAGGCTCCCCACTGAGCAGGGAGCCCGATGCGGAACTCGATCTCAGGACCCCGGGATCATGACCTGAGCCGAAGGCAGAGATGCTTAACCATCTGAGCCACCCAGGTGCCTAAGTTTTGAAATTCTTAAAGAGAATCTGACAAAAACAAAAACAGACCAAAAAAACCTCAGACTACTCAACAAGGAAATGGCAAATACAACTTTTTGCAAATAATTTCAGAGAGTTCACAGACTCTGAAGCATACGAATGGCTCCTATATTCTACCATCAAAAAATCCGATTTCTAATAAAGTGGCTCATGTGACTTATCTTCACACTTTCCTTCTCTAAAATCCACATGTGAGCACAGTGAGACTACACCAGCCTACGTTCAAACTATATAATCCTGCTACCAATTTTCCACCTCAATTTTTTTGTATTATTAGATTTTCCTAAGTCATTACATAGTCATTGAACACATCATTTTTTAAGGCTAAATAATAGTTTATGAGGGTTGAGAAGTTTTCAACTATTTTAGATGTTCTGGTTGCTTTTCCATTTTCAACTTATTCCTTTCATTAATTAAAATTAATGTTATGATGAATAGCTTTCTATCCAAATTTACACTTCCTCAAAAGTTAATGCTTTAAGGAAAATTACTAAACCAAAAAGTAAAAATTATTTTTAATGTTTGTCATCTATTTTGATGAATAGTGGTCCAGAAAGGTTGTGGTGATTTTTACTCCCACCAGCTGAAAATGAGCTATCCATTTCACTACACCCTCCTGAGCATGGAATATAAATTTAGACTTTACTTTTACCTGAGAGATCTTTAGGCAAGAGTTTTTCAAAGCATGGTAAAAGGATAGATAATTAAGTCGAAAAATGCATATCCACTATACCCTGGATTAGTAAGAATTCCACATCTATGCAAGGTTCTATCTAAGTAATATGGAAAGAAACTTTAAAAATTAATCATTTAAGATAAATATCTAAAACATATCCCATACTCTCCTGCCTTCAAAACACAGTAACATAAAATAACTTCTACTAGTTTGCAATCATCACAACTCTTGCATTTTAAAAATAAACACTACAGTGAGCCACTGCTTCTGAGAGAAGTATATCCCATTTAGGTGGGTTGATAGAAAAAAAAATAAGAGGGAATTTCTGATAGCTTAAGTTTGATTTTTTTTCTCTCTTTTACATTCATGAACATCTTTAGTTTCTGCTGCCTTGAGTCTTTTTTAATCACTATTTCTACTCCGTCCACAACTGCTTTATCAAATACATATTCACAAATGCTACAATAGATACCAAATGCATATTCCTAGGTACAGTATAATGTATGTGTATACTGAAATGGCTAAGTACACACATAGGCTCTTGACAGTCAGGCTGGCCAGATTCCAATCCAACAATCACATACTAGCTACAGAGCCTCAGTCAAGCCATTTACTCTCTTGGTCTTAGTTTCCTGATCTATAAAACAGAAACAGTGGCACATAACCTGTAGGGTAATGGATTAAGTGATAAAACACATGAAAGAACTTATTGCAGCACCTGATACTTGGAAAACACTCAAAATATGACTTATATATACATATATAGAACATTCCAAAAAATAAACCTTTCAGATATTAAAAATATAAAATACATCTAATCAGTTACAATAGTGATTAGTGAGTATTTAGAACATTTCAATTTCAAAATAGACAATGGTTAGTTTTAGTAAACTCCAGTTACAGAAATATATATTAATAAACTGGGTATACATTTTATTGAAACATTATATATACCCACTTATATACATATACATATTCTCACTGTATATAGAGCAATGTTGTACACCTATTAATATCTATAGTAGTCCCCCCTTATCTTCAGGGGATACATCCAAGTCCTCCAGTGGATACCTGAAACCACAGATAGTACCAAACCCTATATATACTATGTTTCTTCCTATACATATCTATAATGAAGTTTATTGCATAAACCAGGCACAAAAAGGGGTTAACAATAATAACTAATTATAACAGAAAAATTATAACAATTTCCTAAAACAAAAGTTATGAGAATGTGGTATCTCTCTCTCTCAAAAATACCTTATTGTACTGTGCTCACCCTTCTTCTAATGATGTGAGACGATAAAATGCCTACATCATGAAATGAAGTGAGATGAATGACATAGGCAATGTGACATAGTGTTAGGCCACTACTGACCTTTTGACAGTACATCAAAAGGAGGATCATCTGCTTCTGGACCACAGATGACCTCAGGTAACTGAAATCGCAGAAAACGAAACCGTGGACAAAGGGGCTACTGTACTGACATAACCACTTCTCTTACCTTCTCTCTTTCCTCCTTTCACTTCTCTGTACCATGTTTTACCACAAATGGAGCCAGAAAATAAGCTTGTGCCCTTTTTTCTCAAAGTTAAGTAACTCATCAATTACAACATAACATAATTATCTAATCATATAACTAATCATGCCTTTACCTATGCAGATAAACACTGCTGAACAAAAGTATAGACTAGCGGTCACTCTACATTCATTATCAGCAAATTCAAATGGTTCTGTAGGTCAATTCAGTCAACCTCTCTAAGAAGCTACCATTTTAGATATCCATTTACCTTCAATCTCCAACCAGCGTCATGTACTCTCAACAGATGAACTTTCCTGTTACCCCAAAGCTCCTATATAAAGCAACCCCTCCATTTGTGCTTTGAATCTTAACCTTCCTTCCCTTTTTGGCATCCTATATTATAGATTATCCCTTCTTTCTTTTGTAGATTTATGTCATCCGTTCAAATGAATCATTTTCATCAGATTTTAAACATGCCAAATTCTCACCGCTCTATTTTTTTAAATACTCACCTTTAATCCACAAGCTCTCCAGCTTCTACCCATATCATTTCCTCTCCTTTATAAGTTATCTATACTTACTGTCTCTCTTTCTTTGCCTCTCACTCCTCAAACTACTCCAGTCTGACTCCTGCTCCCATCACTACATCAAAACAGCTCTGCTTAAAGTCACCAAAGACCTCTCCATGTTCATTCAATGGTTGGATCTCAATAGTTTTCAATGTCAAGTATCATTCACTCCATCCTGAAACATTCTCTTCCATTGACTTCTATGACACCATAGTTACTTGGTATTCTCCAACCTCTTTAACTAATCCTTCTCAGATTTCATTTGAAGACTCAGTCTTTTCTACCAGGAAATTTAACTATGGAGTTGCTAAAGTTTCATTTCTAAGTCCTGCTTCTTTTCCCATTCCATATTATCTCCCTATGTTAGCTTATTCATACACACGGCTTCAAATACCATCCATCCACACGGCTTCAAATACCATCCATCCACACGGCTAGGATGACCAGACCTCACTTCTACACTCTGGATTCTCTAAATCCAGCTATCTTCAAGATCTCTCCTTGGCTGAGGAAAGGCATCTTAAATTTAACATGTTCAAACTAAACCAAAAAATCTCAGCAGACTTCAACTTGCCCAAGAATCCAAAAATAGGCAAGCCTCTTATTAGGCCCTATTTTTACAGTATTGTATACCTATTCTTCATAGAACTTATCAAAGTTATAACTGTACACAAAAACAAGGACAATGTTTGCTTACTACTAAATACCCAGTGCCTTATATAACTGACAAGCTTCAACTATAATATCAATGTCTTTTTTTCCTACTGCCTAGATGGACAGCCTTTCAGCTATTTTCATATTCACTTCTGCTTTGAAGAGTTGAGTGTACCCAGTGCTTGGTACAGAGTGTCAGTGTACTAGACTTTAGGATCTTATGTAACAAATTATACAGACAGAACTCCTCTCATGTTGAGTTCGCCACCAGTATTCCACCATGACTCTAACCAGGTGATACTGATTGGGCCTCATACTAGGAACAGACCCATAGTGAATACAGTATACTGCTGAAATAATGAGCTGACCTGTCAGAGAAATAGGGAGCTAAGAAATCAATGTGATATATACTATATAAAAGCTAAAGGTTACCTATCTAGAATTAGATTTATTGGACATTATGAAACTTAAAAATAATCTCTAATTTAGACTAGGTACTACTATAAATGATTTACAATGTAATGAGAATTAATATTTAGCTAAGTAAATTACCTTAGATTTTAAATGTTCCACTATCCTTACCATTAGATATTAATATACATTTAAAATGGTATACCAATTAACCATATTTAACTGATCTTATTTAAGTTTTCAAATAACTTACCAGACACCGATTTTACCATAGCTTTCTTAAATTTCATTTAAAGTTCTTTTTTCTGCTTTTGTTTGTAATTGCTAAGGTATAGTTTAGTACTTTTTGGCAGAAAAATCAAGATTCAGTGCCAACAATAATAGTACAACTGGTGCCTCACTTCTGTTTGGCAGAACTGCAAAATGATGGTATCATTAAAATACTTAAAAGCAATGAACTTCACTTAAAAATATTTTCTGCTACAATTTTATCTACAAAATTAAAATTGAGATTGATTTTTTTTAAGCTAGTATGATGGGTGGTTATTAGAAAGCAATATGGACATATTTTTAATGCAAGATTGTGTATAAAGAAGTTATTTAAATTTAGGGTTTCATTGGTTAAACTGAAATGACCTTTATAAGTTCACTTAACCAATTCATTTTTTAAAAATTTACATATTCTTAGGAAACAAGGAGTTAACATTTTATCATACTCAAGTAATCTGGCATTTACTGCATTTATTCACAGAAAATAAGATAGGAAGGTAGGAAGAGTAAAAAATAAAATGTTTTTTATACTTTATTTTTCCTCTGATTAGAAAGGTAGTTGGTTTAATCCAGAAAATACAAAAAAATTAATAAGTGTAAAGAAAATAATCAAATTCAGCTATAAACTTATCACTAAGAAGTTATCCACTATTAACAATTTGGTATATTTCTTTTCAGTCTTTTTTATTTACAAAAATTACCTGCTTCCTGTTTCTTTTCAGTAGATATTATACCATGAACAGTTTTCCATATGAACAAATATTTAAAAATATGACTGTTAGGAGAACATAGTATTCTACTATATGTAACAACTCCCCTAACTTTGGTCATTAAGGTTGTTTTCAAGGATTTGCTATCACAAATAATGTCATAAGGAACAATCAGTACCATTTAATTCTGAAAGTCAACCTAAAATGCATTAAACAACATCAACAAAGCATTTAGCTCCCCAAATATAGCCATCAAGATCTAGGGTTCATTTTATTTTGTTTTTCCTAATTATAATAAATTAATGTCTTTCCATGGAAATCACCTTTTATGAACAGTGGAAATGTGCCAAATGTGTCAAATTTTGAAAACGATTTTTAAAAAGCTAAAATTTTAATTTGCAATTTAGTAATAAAAATTATTTTGCCAGAAGGAACAAAGTAAATCTGTGTGATGAAATTATTTCTAGCTCTGAATATTCACTACAGAGTACATCAAGAAGTAGGATATTCTTTTTCAAAAGTAAATAAATCACTCTGAATTAGTTTCAGTTCTTTTCCTTTTCATCATCTTTCATGTCTATTATTCTTTATTGAGCTGAAAAACTAATCTAAGACTTCTAGTTAAATGTGGCAGACTGAACACACATTTATTTCTGCTCCCACTTGAAAACTCCACTGAAATAACAGTAAAAATATTTTTGTTTTAAAAGACCTAAACCCACAAGGAGGAAAACAGTGAAAAGAGAGAGATGACAACATTCAGATAGCTATTATTTAGAAAGGGGGGAGAATTCGGGAACAAGTTAATTTGTACTGAAGAACACCAGAAAATCTCAGGAATCTGAAACACCACATATCTCCAAAAGTGGAGGTGAGAGTGAGAAACAGATCTGTTCAAAGTCTCCCCTAGATCCCTTCAACTCCTAGATCAATGGAAACTCTGGATTCTCTGAAGAGGCTGAACTGTAAGAGACTCAGAAATGACAGGGCAGTGAAGGAAGGGGTTAGAAGGAAGGGAAGCAATATAGAGGAAAGCAAGGAGGGGTGGTAAAATCAAAGTGTACATACTGAACAGTGAGTAGTAAGGTACTCCCTACTTCCTCCATCAACTAGGCTAACTGATCATATCTATAACGAGAAAAAAAAATTATAAACATAGAGGTAAAAATCATAAGTGCTATAAGAGTTGCAAGTGACTGCCTCCAGGGAATATGTCGGTTAAGAATGGGACAGAGCATGACTGCTGCTTTTTATGATAAGCTGTCGGGGGATAAAAAGAAAAAAACTGGTTGCCTCTCTAACATCTCTTCTTGCTTTCTTCTCCCTTACTAGCAGAATCACAGACATGTGTTTATCAGGAAAAATAATACAAAAAAAAAAACCAATACAAAAAAGTCCTAACATTGTTTTTCAGATGGGGATAGCTAACAAGATGGAAATGGAAGTCACTGAGTAGGATTTGGGCAATATATGTTTGGCTTAGCCCAGACACACCCTGTTCCTGCTACTTACAACTCCCAATGTGATGGCTGGAACTCCAGAAACTATCTTGAGTCATGAGGCAAACTTGAGATAAGACAAGGATGACTGATAAGAAAAAGCAAATGATGGTACTATGATGATAAAGCCACCATATCATTCCAATACTACTCATTCAAGACTTTTCACAATAAAAATAAATGTATACAACTGTTTAAGCTCTTTAAGTCAGGTCTCTATTAGAAGCAAAATGCAATTCCTGATATTTAAGTCCTGTAGGATATTTTAAAAGAAATACATATGAAACATTTATAAAAATTCAAATAAATTAAAAAATAATTCCAATTAATAGCAAGAATTGTTAATAATGTACTCTTATACCCTAAGAAACTACTCAAAGAACTATAAACACTATGTAAATTCTATATTAAGACTAAAAAATAAAGACTATATTTTCTAAAAACAATTAAATTTTAATTTCTCTAGGGGCACTTGGCTGGCTCAGTTGGAAGAGCATGTAATCCTTGATCTCAGCGTCATGAGTTCAAGCCCCATGTTGGGTGTACAGATTACTTAAATAAATAAAACTTAAAAAAAAAAAAGCTTAAATTTTAATTTCTCTAAAGTAAGAGACATTAGCATGTATTTTAAAAAATACATGTTTGCCATTTGTATCAGTATTACAGACATAAAGTATCCACTGAGTTCCAAAGTAAGGGTATAGTGGGGTTTCTCAACTTTGGCACTATTGGTATTTTGGGCCAGATAATTCTTTGTTGTTGGGACTGCCCTGTGCATGTTCAACAGCCTTCCTGGTCTCTACCCACAATATGCCAATAGCAACCCCCCAATGAAGACAATCAAAAATATCTCCAGACTGGGGCGCTTGGGTGGCTCAGTTGGTTAAGCGACTGCCTTCGGCTCAGGTCATGATCCTGGAGTCCCGGGATCGAGTCCCGCATCGGGCTCCCTGCTCAGCGGGGAGTCTGCTTCTCCCTCTGACCCTCCCCCCTCTCATACTCTATCTCATTCTCTCTCTCAAATAAATAAATAAAATCTTTAAAAAAAAAAAAATATCTCCAGACTTACTGAAGGTCCCCTGAAGGAAACAAAATCTCTGAGAAATGTAGTTGTTTTTGCACATCATTTAGTACTTCATCAGGGTCTTCTATTAAATAACAGAATTTTATTTATTTTTTATTTTTTTATTATTTTTATTATTTTTTTTAATTTTTTTTTTTAAAGATTTTATTTATCCATTCATGAGAGACAGAGAGAGAGAGATGCAGAGGAAGAGGGAGAAGCAGGCTCCCTGTGGAGCAGGGAGCCCGATGCGGGACTCGATCCCAGGACCCTGGGATCATGACCTGAGCCGAAGGCAGACGCTTAACCGACTGAGCCACCCAGGCATCCCTAAATAACAGAATTTTAGAAATGTAACATACCTAAATTTTCTCTAAATTTTATTATGGGATAAAAACTATAAGTGACCTACAGATTAGATTATCTCTAGTGTGCGTCTTAAACCTTCAGAGGATTTCACACGACAGAAATATTAATAGCTTCTATCTATTTAATCTTACCTATGTGCTAGGTATAGTACTGAGCACTTCAGGTTCATTCTCTCCTTTTCTACTCATGACATCCTTATGGGATGGCTATTAACTATATTATAGTAAAAAACAATTTAAAATCTATTTTAATCAACATATCAAAATATTTCCAGAAATACTTATCACTCACTATATTCTTTCTGACACTAAACTAAGACAAAGTACCTTAACTTGCTAGCATACAATTTATTATGAAAACATTTCAATATACCTAGCAGCAAGGTAAGTTGAATTATTACAACCTTGAAGTATTGGACAAATAGTTCACAGTACCAAAGAAGTCAGAGAAATAATAATTATCTATTTCTTGAAATATTTTTTATACTATGGCATAATGAAAGAGTACTTTTAAAATTTTTCATCCATGATTCCCTGAGTACTTCCAGTAACTACTTTTCCCTTTTACACAACATGCCAGAAAAAGTTCATTTTATAATTATTTGAGGATTTTTTTTTAAGATTTTATTTACTTATTTGACAGAGAGAGAGCACAAGCAGGGGGAGCAGCAGCGGCAGAGGGAGAAGCCGAGCAGGGAGCCTGATGTGGGGCTTGGTCATGACCTGAGCCAAAAGCAGACGCTTAAGCGACTGAGCCACCAAGGCTCCCCTAATTATTTGAGGATTTATTTGTAATTTCAATCTGCCTTTCAGTAGAAATTGAAGGCTGGGTTCAAATCCCAGCTTGCCCACCTACTGAAACTGAAGACAAGTCAACTTTTTCAGGCCTCAACTTCAATTATGTAACTTGCATAATAAGACCAATTTGAAGGCCTTAATAGTTAGTAGGCCCTCAATAAAAATTATTTTTCCCCCTCCTTTCCTCCTTAAAGCAAATGAAATGTCAGTTAAGGGCCAATTCTATTTAAGCATTTGTTCAGAGTCTACTAATAAGAGCCAAGGGAGGATGTAACAGAAGCAGTTAGTCCAACATTAGACCATGTAACCAACACTTTCAATCTCTCAAATTCATCATCTCAAAAATTAGCTGAAACCTCAGGGGCTATTCCCTTAGTTTAAGATTTTTATAATTACTGGTATTGCTTCTCAAATAGAAAAGTATATCATCAAAGTATTGAGTGTAGGCATAATTTATTACGTACATTACCTACTGTCTTCTGTTTTACTTTTCCTTGTGGTAAAAGACACAAGAAGCTCTCTTCAAGTGTTCCTTCCTCTTTCCCTTCACCCACACAACTAACTGCCAAGAAATTTTGATTCATATTTCTTTCTAAAACGAAGATAAATAGGAGTCTTTCTTCTCAACACCACAAGGCTCTGTGTATAATTCATATATTTGGTTAACTGTCACACACCCAAGTGTATATTATCCATTTTATAGATAACCCATGATTAAGTAATTTACTAATGAATATACATTACTTAATATTATTCTTAGTAAATATCAGTAAACCAAATGCTTAAAAAGAAACAATCTTTGGGAATTAGTTTATGAGCCAATGCTTCCCTTACTGGCAAATAAAACAGAACTACTATACTAGAATTATATTAAACAATGGATAAAATTCAACTTAATAAAGATAATCCTTTATTCCATCTTAAAGTTTTAATACAAAAAAGAACTTCACAAAGCTCACCTGCAAGGTAGAACTAGGACAGGAACCCTAAGAACAGATCTATTGGTAATCTAGAGTACTATAAAATATGTAATGAGGTTTCAGGTAAAAGTTGGTAACATGAAAGTATGTCAGTATAACTTAACTCATAACTTAGCAATATAAAATAAAAGTTCGTTAAGTATTTCCTGTTTAGTTTATTTTCTTGGATATTTAGGAGGTAGTGGAGTTTTACAGAACCATCAACTTCATTTGTTCTTAAAACTGATTTCAAGATATAGAAGAGTAGTTAAAAGTTCTACAAAAATGTTCTGGCCCTCAAAATTTCAAATTCTACAGCAGTTAACTGAAATTATACTGATTACTTGATTACTGATCAAATAAATTAACAAAGCTAAATGTAACCAAAACCAAGTTGCTCATTAATGATATAAAAAGCAAAACATAGAAAAAATGAAAACATTTTCTGCCATTGACTATATTAAAGAAATCAACTGTAACTTTATTTTCAGAAATTTAAAATTACCGTAGATACAAAGTCTGCCTATAACATGGTTTCTACATATAAAACATAGTTAGAAGATAAGTACTATAAAGACACTGAATCACTAAATCCAGTGAATGCCAATACCAAAAAAAAAAAAAATTTTTTTTTTATGAAAGTCACTTAACAGAGAGCAATGCCAAAGAAAACTGACACACTTTATACCAGGACAATTTCCACCTTCAAACCAACTTATCTATGGAAGTGGGAGGAGGGAGCTAAAAAAACAATTTATTTAACCTAAAGTGTTAAAAACTTACCTGAAAATGTCAACTCCATCCTTTTTCTTTCAATGCTTGCAAAGGCATAAAATCAAATTTCAGGAAACACAATGCTCACTTCTTGTTAACTTTATTCCTACTTGTTACCACAATGAAATTAATAGCTAAGTTCAATTAATATGTAAAAGATTCAAATCCTTTACATATTCTCTCATTTAATTACTCTCCCTATTTGGCAGAAGAGGAAACGAAGGCACAAAAAGATTAAGTAACTTGTAGGTTACTTAGGTTACAAGGTAACACAACTAGCAAGTGGTGGAGCCATGATTTGAACCCTATACATCCAAGATAACAAACAAATAAAGAAACGGAGTGTTAAAAAAAAAAAATCCAAAACAGTTCTCGAAACAAGAGTGTTGTGAATGAGAACGAAATGTTTAAACTATAAATACATGTAGATGTGAATGTAAATACACAAATTTTACCCCTAGACAAGTACTTTGTTGCCCTAATTGATTATGGTCAAACACTTTAAACTACATCAAATCGTTGTGGCAGACGACCAAGTAAATAATTTACCGTCACCGTTCGGACACTGTATTTTACAGTCTACATAAAACACACTGTAATTTAAAACATGGAAGGGGGTGGTGAGGTAACAGAGCAATAGTTTAAGGAAAACTACTTTCTCCATCAGCAGTTCATTAGAAAAGACAGTACATGTGTCGAGGAACCAGGGTATGAAAAGGAAAGATGAAAATCACACTGCCTTAACCCCACCTCCCAAAAAAGTAACTGGAGAACTGGCCCACTGGGATCTCATGAGGGGATGACAGGAGACCCTAGTAGAGGGGGAGGGGTGGCGATGACAGGAGAGGGGGCGGTAGAGAGAGGGCATGCCACCCATCTCCGAAAAGGGGGAGAATACCGGGGGGCAAGGGGCGGAGAAGGGAAGGCAGGAAATGTTGCCAGAGATTCCAAATGAGGTGAGAAGAAACAGGGTAGGAAACCCAAGAAGGCGGGACCCTCGGGCAGAAAGGGGTCTGTTTGGAGGAGAGGAGGCATGTCAGTACACAGCCTTCCTGCCAGCTGACCCTCCTTCCCTCCAGCCCCTCCACCCCTGACAAACTCTCACTTTCTCAGCAACCCTAAACCCGCGGGTCATCCCAGTCCCGCTCCCTGCCCCCCACCCCAAGCGGGATAGGTGGAGAAGGGAGCTTCACTCTCTCTTCTTGTTGGGCTGGGGGAGCGAACACCGGACACAGCCCTGATTCGAGAACGAGAAGGCCAGGAGACGCAGGGAGGCCCAAGACCCGGGTGACAAGTCCGGGAGGCCGACGGGCGCCTCACCTGACAGAAGCGTCGGCAGTAATCCCGACTGCTGATCCCAAAGCCGCCGACACCGCAGCTGCCGCCGCCAGCGCCACCTCTGCCGTCGCCCGCAGCTCTAAACCCAACAGGGCCTGGCGGGGACTCCACAATGGCCACGAGCTCTTCTCCGAGGCGTTCGGCCTCTTGATCGCTCTCTTCCTCCGCCATGAGGCTCTCGCCGCCCAGCGCGTACCAGCCCCTACGCCGCCGCCGCTGTAGCTGCCTCGGCTAACCTCCTCCTCCTCTAGTTCCCTCCCCCTTCCCTCCGCCCCAGCCGGACAGGGGCCTCTCGGCTGGCTCTACTTCCGGCTCCGCCCACCCACGCCCCCAGTTTTCATTGGAGAAGTCTAGCCGCCAATCATACACATGCCCACCCTTCCACTCCAATTGGCCAAATCAGCCGTCTGTTTGATAGACTCGCGGTCTGTTGGTCAATGCTGCTCGGCGGTTGCTGGGGACCGCCTACGAGCTTTGCCGTAGGCGGCGCAAGAGGACGGGGCGCGGCGGGGGACACGGCGGCCGCCGCGGGGCTCGATCGGGCAACGGCGACGACGGCGGCGGCGGCGACGGGTCTTCCTCCTCCCTCATCCCCTTGCTTCTTTTTTTCTTCCTCCTCCTTTCCCTTCCGACCAGGTCTCGTCCACTTCCCCTAACGGCGGCCCCGATCCTACGGTACCGAGGAGCTAGGGAGGCCGAGGGTGGGCCCGGCCGTTGGTGCGGGCTTTGGGCCCGGGGCCTTCCGTCCTGAAGCGGGAGCCGGGGGCGGGGCCGGGGCGCCGTTGTCGGCGGGAGGAAGAGGGAGGAGACGGGAAGCCTGACAGCAGACGCCTCCGCCAGGCGCCTGCCGCCTCCTCCCCTGAGACTGCCGCCAACTCTGCTGTCGAGTTCCCGGGCCCACGGCCGGCAGCTGGGTCTCGGCCCTGCCTAGCTAGCGGGGCAGGGGTTGTGGGGCGCCAGCGTGCTGAGCTTGACGCGGGAGGAGGGAGTCTAGACGCCGGGAACGTCCCGCGCCCCGCCTTTCCCTCCCCCTCCCGAACCCTGGGGCCTGGGGCGCGCGAGGAGGTGCAAAGCGGGGCGGACAACTGAGAAAGGACTGGGTTGAGGAGTGTTGAGGTAAACGTTGGGATCCGGATTTGCTGTGTGGAGTTAACCTAAAGGGAGCGGTTTTAAAGACACCACCGTGGTGGCTGTGTCGTTCTTGTTAGTCTTTTTATCTTCCCTTCGTTCCCTCCCCCTCCCCCATTTTTTCTTTCCATTTTTTTTTTTTTTTTCATGTTTTACAGTAAAGGCATGACTTCCCGGCACCGCAGGGAAAATAGGGTGCAAGCCCAGAAACTATTTCCCCATCACCACTTGTTGAAAAACTGATTTGAAGGCATCTCCGGGTTTGAACAAACGAAAGTGCCAGGATTTCTAGCGTCTTTGGTTTTGCGGTGGAGACCCTTCACTACTAAGTATCAAGACGAAAAAAACTGGAAAGTGATCGGGTAAACACTTAAACTTGAAAACTTCTCTGAGTTTTATTTCAATAAGATCTAGTAGATAATTTGCTGCTTCGCTTTTGTTGGCTAATTCCTGCTCTTAACTTTTTAACTTCCTCGTTTAAAATATCTTTACCTTCTGTTGAAAACACTTTTGTTATTCGGGTCTCTTGTAAAGTCGAGCATCCTCTACTGGGTGGATATTTGCCTCTACAGTAACACAAACAGATTTTTTTTTTTTTTTTTGAAAGTTACAAGACATTGGAATGTTTAGGCCTTTCACATTAGCACAAACGATTGAGCATTTTACGCTTCAGGGAATAATGAACATGTTTATTGTTTTAAAGCTTGAAATTCAGATATTTAAAGACAGAAGACTTTCACAGCGAAAGATTTAGGTATTCCTGGGCACAGATATTTAATGTTTTTCATAACTAGCTTAGAACAAAATTAATCACAATTTTCACTGATTTTCTATAGGAGTAAAAAATACGTACCATTGACTTAAAGTACCAACATGTGTAATGGAATTCATTGCTAACTGTTTTGGGGCAGGAATCCTGTCTGTCTTGTCTGCCATTGAAAACCTATAGCCTAATACAGTATTTGGCACATGAGAGTCAAGCATTGAACAGTTTGTTAATGGAAAGAAAATAGAATCAAATGTATTAAAATCTAAACTTTATCATACTTTGCAGAATTTCTGTGAAACGTTAAGTCTGTTTCTCAGTTTATGTCCACAGGTGTCTAACACATTGGCAATTTAGAGTTCTTTTGAGAAAGATTTTTCTATTACCCAATTATGAATTCTCTAGTATGGGTTAAGAGAATACTCCATTATTGCTGATTACACTTCTAAAGCATTGTTGTTGAGAATGTACTTAGGAATTTTTCTCTAACGTATTTATAGAGAACAGAATTCTATCTTGAATTGTATCAAATTCATTTTAATTTCTTATATATAAGCTAATGTCAGAGCTTGGCCCAAAGGCATGGCTCCAGAGAACAAATGGTTGTCACTGACAACATTTGTTCAGTATCTCAAGTTTTTAGTGTCCATAATGTAATGTCATGATTTTGGCAAAGATCATAAAAATTTGTTACTAGGGTAAATTGAGAAATTATTAAGCTGCTTCTGAGTTAAATACTTGGAAAAATAGTAAAGATAATCATTTACTTATTCCATCAACAAATTGTGATTGAGCACTTATCATATTTACTAGGCACTGTGTTAACTTCTTAGATTTGTTCTAACTTAACTAGTTAATAAGTGAAATAAATAATTAACAAACGTATTAGTCTTTAATGGAAAAAAGAGGGGGAAAGTGTTAGAAAAAGCACTTTGCATATCTTGATTATCACGCTCTAGAAAACTCAGTGGAGGTATATATGCATTAAAAAATGACCGACTTTGAGCTCTGTATCTTGGCTTTAACATTTAATGTCATTGTTGCTGCAGTTAATTGCAGTTGGTCTGTGTTCTTTTTCAGTTTTTGCTTTTTTTCTTCTCAGAACAAATCTTCATATAGAATTAGGCCAGTTTAGTGGCCCACCTGTTTGAACAAACTTTGTACACAATTGCCTATAATTGTGTTCCTAAAATCAGTTGTCCCAGAACTGTGAAGGTAAAAGAAGCTCTTTTAAACTTCAGTACACATCTAAATTGAATGAGAGTAACATAATTAATACCCTAAATATTGACATCAGATTAGGTTTTCCTAAAAGATAGTGACATCTGGGTTAGTTGGAGTTCTTTTTTCATAGTTCTAATTTATTTGAATTTCATCAAATTCAAGGAATGGACCCAGTTGTTACTAGTAACTTGCTCTGGTTTTGCCTTTCCTTACACGTTTCAGGTAAGACTTAATGGACACACATTCTGTTAATTTAAATTAAGTTTTCTGAAGTCTTTTAAGTCTTGAAATGTTTATACCTGCTTTTTATTGTTAATTACTTCCCGAATGAGCTGTTGTTGTAACAGTTACTTTTGTTCCTCTTGTCTTGAAAGAACCTTATTCAGAGTCAGAATGGAAAGATTTGTAGTGACAGCACCACCTGCCCGAAACCGTTCTAAGACTGCTTTGTATGTGACTCCCCTGGATCGAGTCACTGAGTTTGGAGGTGAGCTGCACGAAGATGGAGGAAAACTCTTCTGCACTTCTTGCAATGTGGTTCTGAATCATGTTCGCAAGTCTGCCATTAGTGACCACCTTAAGTCGAAGACTCATACCAAGAGGAAGGCAGAATTTGAAGAGCAGAATGTGAGAAAGAAGCAGAGGCCCCTAACTGCATCCCTTCAGTGCAACAGTACTGCGCAAACAGAGAAAGTCAGTGTTATCCAGGACTTTGTGAAAATGTGCCTGGAAGCCAACATCCCACTTGAGAAGGCTGATCATCCAGCAGTCCGTGCTTTCCTGTCTCGCCATGTGAAGAATGGAGGCTCCATACCTAAGTCAGACCAGCTGAGGAGAGCATATCTTCCTGATGGATATGAAAATGAGAATCAACTCCTCAACTCACAAGATTGTTGACAAGGAGGTTACCACCATTGTGATCAAGATAAATGTGGAGTATTAAAGTTATGTGTTGATTGTGTGGTTCATTTTTATATTTATTTCATTTAAAATCATGTGATGCAGAATAGTTTTGCAATGTGTATATAGTTGCAGGCAAAAAAAACAAACAAAAAAAAAAAAACCTCACTGCAAAACTTGTTAATTTTAGTCACCAATGGTGTAAAGCAAAACTTAGGGTTTAGAGTATGCTAGGATACCTGAAACCTGATGGTTATCTTTAAAATTGATGGTTTTTCTCCTGAAATGTTTGTGCATGGAAGAACTGCCCTGCTTTTTTACCCTGTTGCCATATATGATTATTCCTTGTGAGATTACTTAATTACTTGGATTGAACACTAGCCTAGGAAATTGAAGCTGCTGCCAGGCAACACCACTCACAGTAACTTAAAGGAATTATTTCTGATTAGAGGATCCTCTTCAAAAAGGAAGGGATGGTGGGAAATTGTTCTTATATCTTCAGATCCCTCAAAGAAATGACTGTCTTTATTTCAAACTATGCGTGTATATGATGTAGTTACCTTATCTATCATTCAGTTCCTCACTTTTTTCACCCTTTTTAAAAAGGCTTAATGTATTTAGTAGCAGCTTCAAGTGACCAAAAGACTAAAATCTTTCAGTGTCAGTGCCAAAAGCCATGGGGAATTTTGCAGTGACATGATTTTAGTCTCTTACTATAAACAAATTTTTGAACCATAACTTTCATTTCCAGCATCCCCTTGAATTTGCAAGCTTTTTTTTTTTTTAATGTCTTGATGTTAAAAGATTTCAAGATTGGCATTTTAATTTAAACACGTTTTATGATTGAGTTTCCTGTTTTTACAGAAAACTAGTAATTACTTTTTGGCTGACAGATCAGATAATAAGGAAATTATATACATTAATTTTTCCATATGATTTATAAGACTTTAGGTAAATAGACTAGAAACAAGTTTACTTATTTTCACTTTTATGTGCTTTGCCTCTGGTGGTACAAGATTTTTAAACATGGATGGTAAACAATTGTCTAGAAAGACTGGCAAGATTTTGTAGTGGAGATGTGGCAGTATCCTGCATAACTGTTTGGGTGAGGAAATAATCAGTTCTGTTAAAGGTCAACCATGTTCAGGAAATGATCTCTATGTGAACCTCACTATCCTGTAATGTCATCAAAGTAAAAGTAGCTTAGCCCAGTTATGTCCTCTCCATTGGAGACCCAAATTATATTTTTTAAAAACTGAACAGCTGAAGACTTGGACTAGAGCTTTAAAAAAGAATCTTAAATTCCTTGAAAACATTCAAGTTTAAAATACTTATAAAATATATTTCTATTACAAAGCACTGACATGAATGCCCTATGTGACTTGGAATTTTCTTTGAGGTCATTTTACCACAAATCTTCATTAAAAAAAAAAAAAAAGCCAAAGTGAATAAGAAAAGGTTCTATTTTTCAGAAACAGCTTCCCATGTCTAAGTTTCTTTCATAGACTTAAGTTCCTAGTTCAGGTTGTTAAAATGCCCATCTGATTTTTAGATTTTAAGTGGGTTTTTGTTTTGTTTTCATTTTAAAATAAGCCTGCCACCAAAAAAAAAATTTTCTTGTCAAAATTTGAACTATGAGTTTTTCTCATGTTTAGTTATGTAAACTAGCACAATAAATGCCTGGAGTAGTGCTGTCATTGCTAAAGCACATACATGAGACCAGCAGCAAAACCAAAATGTACTTTGCTTTTACTTCCCCTAGTAAAGAATTTGCAGGCAACCATGTTTAATTTGAATTATCTAAGATGGTAGAAGATCTACGAAGCTAGGAAAATAATTGAGTTTTATAGCATTTTCAGAATACAAAAATAAGGTTAGATATACAATCATTCTAATTTTTCAAAATTCCATGTGATTCAGACTGCTCCCTATTTCAATATTAATTTGCACTAACAGCAAACATGTAGTGGCAGAACAGTTTTGAGTAGTCCTAAGCAGTAAACTGGATGATGTTGCACAAGAAAAGTCAATAATTCACATTTGTGTTTCTAGTACTTATTACTGATTTGATGATCATTTAGGTCCCATATGTCTTAATGTATTTCTCCAGGCTCCTAACTATTCCCACATACACTTTATCTAGGGGCATAATCCATCCTCCTGTTAGGATTATATCATGTCCTTAGAAGCATTTTCCATCCTGTGTGGAGGTTTAATATGTTTGTTTACTGATTATGAAACTTTTTGTTCCCTGAAACTGGTTAACTTTGTCTCATAGTCAATTGATAAGGCAGAATGATTGTTTTAGCCTGCTCAAACTGGTACAAATCCGTGAAACCATGGTTGGCATATGTTGGATAACAAATGAAAATGTGTAAGGCGTATGCTGCTGTGGAGGTGTAGTGGACGTGTGTACAGAAGCTTTCGATCTTAATTATATAGTGTTAGTGTGATGCTATACTATTGGAAAAATAGCAGTTTTTCTATTTTATAAGTTGTATGCATAAACAAGATTTGTAATGTTTCATTTATAAACTGCCTTCTTCAACACATGCTTACCTGTTAATAGTGTTTTCTTGAAGTATGGTGGTATGTCTTCCAGAACTTCACTATATGCTTACAGTAAATAGTTACTAGCTTGTTGAAATGTTAAATTCCTTGTTTTGTTTTGTTTTGTTTTATTCTGTGGGGCATATAGCAAACCTGAAGGACATTGTAATCATTTCTTACAGGGTGAAAATTTAGAAAGATTGTGTATGAGAGCCTAAATAGTTATTTTATTCATTATCATCGTTTTTTTTTTTAAACAAATGCTACTTCCAGTTAATGCATTTGGCCCTACTGAATTTTGGGGGACCAGAAAACTTTGAAGAAAAAGCTCTGCATCTTACAATTGTAACCAATTTAAGTATCCGCTTGGGATTGTTCTGAAGTATTCATTGCTTAAAAACTATTGTAAGTAACAGTTGGCAAGATCTCCAAGCAGAAAGTTCCATGTTAAAACTTTTGCCTGAAAGAATTTGTATGTGAATGTTAATGGAAAACACATTTAAACAAAATAAAATTTAAAGTGGCCCAAAACGAAAGCCACAAACATTTTGTCATTTGGTGCTTAGTCTTTGTGAGGGCTCTCTGTGGTTTGACTTGCCCCAGCTGCCTTTAAATGAGTGCAGATCACCTTAAAACATACTCATTAAATAGAAGATTCATCCTATAATTTCACTGAAAATCTTAACCTAAAATATAAATTGCTTTAGTTTCTGGTCAGCACTGATTAACTTGTGAATAGTGAAGTGGCTGTCCTAAACCATTTATCTCAATCCATACTACCCTAGACTTCTAAGGTAAATACAGTTCTTACCTAGTGGTATTCTACTTGTATCCACAATACTGTATTCATTAAAATTTTACTATGTTTATTTTTGTATTCCCGTGCTTTTTTTTTGCTCACGCATGTATCCTTAGTAAAAATGTGTCACGTTTAAAGTTTTGTCTTTGTGACTTTTAGAAATAAATTTCAAAAAGAAATTGTTTCAGAAGTTTTGAAAGCATTTTGTGAGTCAGTAACATCTATATATTTTTTAATTATTTATTTATTTTAAGTAATCTCTGCACCCAACGTGAGGCTCAAACTCATGATCCCAAGATCAAGAGTCACATGCTCTACCAACTGAGCCAGCCAAGCGCCCTGTATTTTATTTTTTTAAGTAACATATTTTGTAGTTCCAAAATAGCAACAGAATTTTACTAATTAGAGTTTTATTTTTCTCCTACTTATATCTCTATAGGATTATTAGGCCTTATGGCCAATGTAAAAAGCATATATTTTGTCAAATCAGATACACATCATGGCTACAAATAGCTCTTTTCCTTAAAAATTATATAGGTAATAGTTAAATTAACCTAATAAGCACTTTTAATTGGAAACATGTTAATTTTCTACTTCTAGAAATATTATTTATGAAAGACAAGGGCCTAATTTGCACTTCATATGTTTTATTGGGTTTTTCAAAGATTTGCTATATTCTTACCACTGGGGGTAAAAAAAAAAATGCAAAAAAGTTGAAAATTGTCTTGCCTTTTAGCAGTTTCACATAGTTTTGAGGGCATATGTTTCTCCTATTCACTTCTGTCTGACAAAAAATTATTGAATTTATAAAGTATATTTCCTGGGATCAAAATGGTAGAAAGGACCTTAAAAAATCAGTCAATACTTCTGCTTCCAGTTTAATATCAACAAACCATGAAAGATCTGTCTTCACTTTTCCTAAAGAGTCTTACCAAACTTTTATCAAATGTAAACCAATTGAATATATGTGCCTCTGGGTCTCATGACAGTTCCTATATTTTTTTCTGTCTATGTATAAGTCGAGTTGTATTATGTACCTGTAATAAAGTATGTCATCACGCAAAGATGCTCCTGGGATCAGAGTAACTAACCTAGCCCTGTGAAAGCTAAAACTAGGTGGTAGAATAGGACTACTTGTGATCTGATGCATTTGATAATGTAGGGCATGATTTCCATCTGACTACCTCTCAGTATGTTACTTGATTTCAATTGTTTTATATGCATACTAGTACAGTCAATGTCTCTTACCTCTCTCGTTTAAATGTTGGAATCAGATCATTTAAAAGCCTATGTCCTCAAGTTCTTGGTTAAATTTGAATAATATGCAATCAACTAGTATTTATTGAGTCCCTATCCTACACCTAATACTACCCTAGCTACTGGGGACACATCAGAGAAAATAAATTTATGCCTTCAAGCAGCATACATTCTAGTGATAATACAGTATCATAATTCATTGTCATAACACTGTGATGGGGCGGAGGGGACATATTGTTGTCTTTTCTAAGCAGCTCCTTTAAGCATTTGTCATAAGACTAGTTAGCCAAACTGTCATCACTGGTTTTGTTTTGATTCTCAAAGTCTTACTTTGTACAAGAAGAGCAGTAAAAACTGAAAATTTGTGTACTAAATGGTCTGCACATCCTTTGAAAATCTGGTAATTTTTGTAATCCACAAAATACATATTTTCAGATTAAAATCTATTAAGCAATGGAATTGACCAATTTAAAGACCAGTAAAATACAAACCTGCCACACATTGTAATGCAATGTGCATGGTAAATTAAGAGGTCCGTTGAATATTGGATATCGATAATCAGTGGAATTAGTTAATCCAATGCCCTGCCTGGGCTGGTATATATATTAGATGACAGATTCTCCAAACTTTTCTTTTTAAGCATCAAATGAATCAATGTGTAATGGAGGACATTGTTTTTATATTCATTTTTCCTCTCTGAATTTTTTCTTATGTTGCTCATATAGTACCTATTCAATAATAATAATTTTAGGTATCCTTTTTAATCAAGCAAATTCTACTTTTATGAATATATCCTATGGAACAAAATAATCCATATGTAAAGGTATATGAAAAGGAAGTTAATTTTAACATTGTAATAGTAAACAGCTGCAAATACTACGAATGTCCAGCAATAGGGGAATGGTCCAAAAATCATGACACATCCATATTACAGAGCTATTCAAGTGACCTAAAAGTATGGATCAGAAGAGATATCCACAATATTAACTAAAAATTATAAAGTGTGTTTTCTCACTTCTGAGAAAAAAAAAACACTGCTGTAGAAGTGCACTATGTATGAGTTGATCGGCACGCACCATATGCCAAGATTACTGACGTGGTGATATTGAATGCAGTGAGAGAGAATACTTGCTTTTTGTTACATCCCTGTGTATTGACTTATTTACAACAAGCAAAGTTATCTTTGTCACACACATATATGTGTGTAGAAATATGAAGTAGACTTTTATTGAAACCTGCAAACACAGTAGTTATATCCAACTGTAGAGAATAGCAATATCACATGATTCATTTACACTATTAATGAGAATATTGAATAAATATTTTAAAACATCTTTTTTGTTTAATTCTTTAAAATTTACTTTCATAACATTTAGTTGCACATTTACAAAGTTAAGTCATCTTTCTTTTTCCCAAGTTATTCATTACTAAGTACGTACTGGTGAGTTAATTTCAAAGCTACAACTTTAATATCCCTGTATTCTTCTTCTATAAATAGCCTAAACTTTCTGTTGTTCACAGAAGTTGTATACATTACTCCACTGTGTTTCAATAATGCCTATAATAAATTTAATCACTGCTCAAACCCCATCAATGTGTTTCAAAATCTGTCAGTTAATGGGAATAAGAGGAATGTCATAATATATCATCAGGTAGTTCTTTATAACTTAAAATGTCTGTGAGACGCTTTAATTTTCTATTTCAGAAAACCAGCACTAAATCAGGATTGAAACTCCATGTCTGGTAATTGTCATTTAACTCTATTCCTCTCCATGGAGGTAACTATTCTGGAATCCACAGTCTTTTGAAAACTCTTTCTAGCGGGGGATTGCCTAGCATCCCCTTGCTTAGTGGCACAACAGTAATTTCTTTACTATGCAGTATCATGGTGACATAGAACAATCAAGGTGCAATCTTCCCATATACCAATGGCCATCTGTTCTTAATCTTTCTGTCTTATCAGATTTCCTTCTTTCTTCTCTAATGCTTCTTCATCTCTTCCTCTTGTAGATTCTGAATGCTGCACCGTTGGCTAATACAAAATATTATCAACTTGCTTACATCACAAGAGTCTTAAGTAGGAAATTCAGGTCTACAATCCATGTAGTTATTAATCCACATTTTTAGGGATCCCCATAAGATGGAGCAGATTTTTGTAATTCAAATTGCAAATACTGGGGCACCTGGCTGGCTCACTTGGTAGAGCATGTGACTCTTGTTCTCAGGGTCGTGAGCACAAGCCCCATGTTGGGTGGAGATTA
The DNA here is from genome assembly GCF_002201575.2 of Neomonachus schauinslandi. NCBI lineage: Eukaryota > Metazoa > Chordata > Mammalia > Carnivora > Phocidae > Neomonachus > Neomonachus schauinslandi. The sequence goes on along the minus strand of NC_058403.1, from coordinate 39,404,383 downwards.
TAAATAAATAAACTTTAAAAAATGGTTAAAATAGTAAATTAAAAAAAAAATTGCGAATATTGCCAGAATGCTGCAACCAGTATCCGCATGGAGTTATACATAAACATGACTAGATTCTACATTTCTATAGGTTTTACAATAAAATTCTCTGCCTTTGCAGTTAACCTTAAACTCATTAGGTGTATGTAAATGTGCCCATCATGTTGACTTTTGTGTTTGTTAACTTGTGTCAACAATGAAGCTAATAATATATATATCCGATCAACCTAATTGTTTTCTTAGAGCTGTAGGCAGAGTACAGTCATCATATCACATCTGGGAAAGACATAACATTTACAAATATGTTTTCAAATTATGATCAGCATATTTTGGTATTTTCTTTGCTTCTGTATTCTTTTTTTTTAATTTGTTATTTTCTTCAAAATAACGCATACATATAGATTTAAAACTCCAATAATGTAAATTATTTATAATCAGTAATCCCTGCTTCACCCTCTCACCCTTGCGTATTCTTCACTTCTCCCATCATCTGCCTTGAACTTGTTTACCTGTTTCTTCTTCTACTTTCAATATAATATGCTTATGCTACAATTTTGATTTATCAATTTTAGGCATGATGCTTAAAAATGAACATTTTGTTGTTTTCCACTATCATCATTCCACACTTTCTCTCACCATAGGATTTTTATGTAGTTAAAATTAACAAAAAAAAGTTTCCATTTTTATGCCCATGTAAATGACTGTTCACCACTGAACCGAATAGTGTACTGTGATTATTTCCTTTCTCAAACAATTTTTTTTATTTTTTAAAAATTTTTCATTTTAGGGCGCCTGGGTGGCTCAGTTGGTTAAGCGACTGCCTTCGGCTCAGGTCATGATCCTGGAGTCCCGGGATCGAGTCCCGCATCGGGCTCCTTGCTCGGCAGGGAGTCTGCTTCTCCCTCTGACCTTCCTCCCTCTCATGCTCTCTGTCTCTCATTCTCTCTCTCTCAAATAAATAAATAAAATCTAAAAAAAATAAAAAAATAAAAAAAATAAAAATTTTTCATTTTATATCATTTTTCCTTTTGCTTATGTTCCCTTTTTTCCCAAATGCACCAAGAGATATGGCAAATACTCATATACTTATTTAGAGCAGATACCTTTATAATGCAAAAATATGTCAAATAAACTATTAATCCTATTTATTTTCCCAGAGAACTTTCTTCTCAGCCTTGTTTCCCCCTGCTCAAATTTGAATCTGCTTTTTTTTTAAGATTTTATTTATTTATTTAATTGATAGAGAGAGAGAGAGACAGCGAGAGAGGGAACACAAGCAGGGGGAGTGGGAGAGGGAGAAGCAGGCTTCCCGCGGAGCAGGGAGCCCAATGAGGGGCTCAATGCAGGGCTCGATGCGGGGCTCAATCCCAGGACCCTGGGATCATGACCTGAGCCGAAGGCAGTTGCTTAAGCAACTGAGCCACCCAGGCGCCCCTGAATTTACTTTTTTTTTTTAGGTCCAAAACAGTGGTCATCCTGAAATGTCTCTTTGCTTTGCTGCTTGTCTGGCTAGATTCTTCCTTTCTTGTAGTCCACACCTATGCTTTGCATAATCCATTACTTGGCTTAAGCATGATGATCCAAAAGATTCCCAAGAAAGAATGTATAGAAGATTTATTTCTTGATATGTTGTGTGACTAAAAATAACTTCATCATTGCCTCACAATTAAAATTTTGGCCAAGAAGATTGAAAATAATTTTCTTTGATAATTTGAAGTCATTGCTTCCTTGTCTTTTATTAGTAAGTCTAGAGCTTTTTTCAAACTTGTTTCTTAGTTTATAAGGTGGTTTTATGTTATTTTTAGATTGTAAATACTTATTTCCAGAAAAGCAGTGAAGAGACATCCCAGGATGACTACTCTATTGGACCTGGAAAAACACAGGTTGAGAGTAGAGCAAGAGGAAAAAGGGTTGAGAAGGAAGGTCTCCAGGGAAATAAATGGAATATATGTATTATTCACATATAATTCATGTATATGTATTTTCATATATTCATACATATGTTTCATTGTATATACTTCATATTATATTTTTATTATTTCTTTGATAATCTACTCTCCTTCATTTATTCTACCCTGTTTTTGATTTCTAAGACCTCTTTCTTTTTTTTGTAAACCTTTCCTTTTCATCGCATCCCATTATAAATTTATGATTGCAGGGGCTCCTCCTAACTGGTTCAGTCGGTAGAGCATATGATTCTTGATCTCAGGGTCATGCATTTGAATCCCATATTAGGGTAGAGTTTACTTTAAAAAAAAAGATAAATTTATGATTGCAGTATTTTATCCCTCTGTGATAATTTTTTTAAAAAGCTTTCTTCTGATCCTGCATTGTGTCTGTTTCCTTCAGGCCTTTCTATTTCTGACTGTTTCAATCTGTCTCTTCCTTATTGGAAACATTATTAGGTATCTAGTGATTCTAGGATGCTCATTCATATTTAAGAACTAAGGAGCTGATTGCAATCTCTGTATGCATGGGTGAGACTTGACAACAGGTAGAATAATCAGAAGCAAAACACAGTCTTTGAAGAACTCCAAATGTCAGTTTTTTTAAATCTTTTATCTAGTTTTAATTTTTTCAAACACATAGGGAGAGGGGTGACAAAGATGTGTATAGAATACCCAATTATTGGAATTCTGAGAATAGGATGAGTAAGGGAACTATTATGGATTGAATTATGTACCCCCAAATTCAAATGTTGAAGTCTAAACCCCAATACCACAGAATATGACCTTATTTGGAAATAGGGCCATTGCAGATATAGCTCCTTAAGATAAGGTCATACTGGAGGGGTGCCTAGGTGGCTCAGTCGTTAAGCGTCTGCTTTCAGCTCAGGTCATGATCCCAGGGTTCTGGGATCAAGCCCCGCATCAAGCCCTGCATCGGGCTCCCTGCTCAGCGGGACCCTGCTTCTCCCCCTCTCCCACTCCACCTGCTTGTGTTCCCTCTCACTGTCTTTCTCTGTCAAATAAATAAATCTTAAAAAAAAAAAAAGACAAGGTCATACTGGAAGAGGATGAGCCCCCAATTCAATATCATGGTCCCTTGTGAAAACGGGAAATTTGAATACAGACATGCACTCATAAGAATGCCCCATAAAGATAAAGGCAGAGATTGGAGTGATACAGCAGATGCCAAGGAACATCAAAGACTGCCAGCAAACCACCAGAGGCTCGGAGAGAGATGAACAGATTCTCACTCATAGCACTCAGAGGGAACCAATCCTGCCTACATTTTGATCTGGGACTTTTATCCTATAGAGCTGTGAGACAATACATTTCTGCTCTTTAAGCCACCGACTTGTGGTTTGCGGTACTTTGTTACAGCAGCGTGAAGAAACTAATACAGGAGTTTATGGTTCAATACGTAATAATTCTTTTAACCCCATGTAGTTAGCCCCTTGCCTCACTACTACGCTCTATTTGGCTGACTTTCCTGAACCTAGAGTTTCTCGGGCTCACATTTTCCAGAGAATAACCTTCTGGCCCTTTGACTGGTGAGGGGTGGAGATGCATGAGTGGGGAAATGGTTACCTACTTGTGTGGTCTAGGGAAGTGGGACTGCAGCATGCTCAGAGCCTCATTTCAGCTTGTAAGTGCTGAGCCTAGAGTGAATGACTTGGGCACTTCCTCTACTCCAGGCAGTCACTTATTACCCGCCCAACCACACTCTGGCTTTTAAAAGTTGGCATGGGGCGCCTGGGTGGCTCAGTAGGTTAAGCATCCGACTCTTGATTTTGGCTCAGGTCATGATCTCAGGGTTATGAGATTGAGCTTGGTGCTGAGTGTGGAGCCTGCTTAAGATTCTCTCTCTCCCTCTTCCTCTGCCCCCCCATTCTCTCTCCCTCCCTCTCTAAAAAAAAAAAGTTGGCAAAATTTATCATATATTAATGTGTCCTTTCCCATTTCATTTGTCCTTGTGTTTTATACACATGTACACACACACACACACACTTTTAATTTATGTATTTTTATTTCAGTGAAGTTTTATGAGACAAAGGAGATAAAAACATCCTAATTCACTTTTTTTTTTTTATAAAGACTTGGACAAAGGGTTTTTTTTTTAAATAACTATTTCTTGATTTTTTAAAAAATATTCTTATTTACTTTTTTAAAGTAAGCTCTACACCCAGTGTAGGGCTTAAACTCACAACTCTAAGGTCAAGCGTTGCATGCTGTACTGAATGAGCCAAACAGGTACTCCACTAATTCACCATTTTTAACCAGAAGTCCTTTGTTTCTGGTCTCAATATGTGACATTTAAACATCAAAGCCAGAGAGTGGATAGATATAACAAGCCAAACACATATATTTGCTTCCCTTTATGTCTCAAACCCCGTAAAATCTGAGAAGAAATTCATAGTAGCATTAGAAAATAAGAAAGGGGGCGCCTGGGTGGCTCAGTTGGTTAAGCGACTGCCTTCGGCTCAGGTCATGATCCTGGAGTCCCGGGATCGAGTCCTGCATCGGGCTCCCTGCTCGGCAGGGAGTCTGCTTCTCCCTCTGACCCTCCTCCCTCTCATGCTCTCTGTCTCTCATTCTCTCTGTCTCAAATAAATAAATAAAATCTTTAAAAAAAAAAAAAAGAAAAGAAGAAAGGTTTTCATGAGCACATAAGACATCTTAAGGAATCTCTGGATAATGGAAAGATTGAATTATATGGATGATGAAAAGTAGATTGTTTTAGATCGATTGAGAAGTGAGACAGTGAGAAAAAACAAAGCCCAAATGCTTTGAAGAAAACCACTGAAGAATTCAGAACAGATCCAGAAAAATGGCAAGCTCAAAGTGAATGAATATGAAGAGAAGGAGATGTTGTCTCTGAGTAATCAGCAGGGTGAATGGCTAATAAGGTTAGCTAGATGGCAATACCTTACAGGGCTGGGGAAGGTTCTCCAGAAGGCTATATATACCCTGAATCAGCATCCAATATATTGTACTGTTTCTCCCACAAGCAGTGCGGGAATCAAGGAGTAGAAATGGGAGTGGTGCCACTTACTATTACCCGTGCTGACCCACTAGCAAAATATTTGCTTCCTGTTCTCATGACTTTATGCCCTGCTGGCCTAGAGGCCTTAGTTCCAAAGGGAGGAATGCTTCCATCAGGAGACACAACTATGATATTCTATTAAACTGGAAGTTGAGACAACAGCTCAGCCACTTTGGGCTTCTCATGTCTCTGCATCAATAGCCAAGGAAGGGAGTTATTGTGCTGGCTGGGGTAATTGAACCTGACTGCCAAGGGGAAATTGGACTGCTACTCCACAATGGAGGTAAGGAAGAGTATGTATGGAATACAGAGATCCCTTAGGGTATCTCTTAGTATTGCCATGCCCTGTGATTAAGGTCAATGGAAAACTGACAACTTCATCCAGGCAGGGCCACAAAGGGCCCAAACCCTTCAGAAATGAAGACTTGGGTCCCCCAACCAGGTAACATGCCCAGCTGAGGTATTTCCTGAAGGTAAAGAGAATACAGAGTGGACAGTGAAAGAAGATAGTTATAAATACCAGCAATGACCACAAAACCAATCACAGAAATGAAGACTGTAATTGTCACTGAGTATTCCCTCTTTTTATTTTTTTTTGCTACAAATACATTTGTGTGTTTATGTATCTGTATCTATTTCTTTGTTTTCTTTCTTTTCCTATTCCCTTACCATGGTACATAAATGTATTGCCTTTATATCATACTATTTATGTATTAATTTTACATCACAGAACTTAAGTTAAAGGATATTAAAGAGAAGAGTAAACCTCACATCAAGACCTAACCTTTTCTTCTAAGGAAGGGTTAGTATGTTTCTGGTTGTACACAGGATAGTTGTGCCATATTAGGTGGAATTATGACCTTATTATGGTCTTTATTTGAAGATTAAGTATGGTTTAATGAGATGTGTATGGGTACCAAGTTGACCAGGGGCAGATTTGTGATGGTCAATTTAATGTGTCAACTTGACTGGATCATGGAATGCCGAGATATTTAGTCAAACAGTATTCTGGATGTGTCTGCGAGGGTGTTTTTGGAAGAGATTAACTTTTGAATTGAATAAAAGAGATTGTCCTCTCACCCAATCAGTGGAAGGCCTGAATAGAACAAAAGAGCTAACACTCCCTCAAGTGAGGGGAAATTTCTTCTTGCCTGGCTCCTTTGAGCTGGGACATCAGCTTTTCCTGGGTCTCAAGCCTGCCAATATTCACACTGGAACTGCAACGTTGGCTCTCGGGTCTCTCGCTTACCAACTGCAGTTCTTGGGACTTGTCAGCCTCCATAATCATATGAGCCAATTCCTTGTAATAATCTTCATATATATATGTATGTATGTATGTTTATGTATGTATATGAATGCATATATACATGAAAACAGAAGTGTATTCTCTCACAGTTTTGGACGCTACACATTTGAACTCAAGCCTGTCAGCTAGGCCATATTCCCTCTGAAGCCTACAGGGGAGAATCCTTCCTTGCCTCTTCCCAGCTTCTGGTGGCTTATAGGCAATTTCTGACTTGCAGCAGCAGCACTGCAATCTCTGCCTCTATTGTCACATTCTGGCATTCTCCCAGTGTGCCTGTACTTAAATTTCCCTCTTTTTTTTTTAAGGGGGGGAGGGGCAGAGAGAAGGAGAGAGAATCTTAAGCAGGTTCCACACCCAGCACAGAGCCCTATGCAGGGGCTGGATTTCAGGACCGTGAGATCATGACCTGAGCCAAAATCAAGAGCCAGACACTTAACCTACTGAACCACCCAGGAGCCCCTAAATTTCCCTCTTATAAGGACACAGTCATATTGGATTAGGGCCTATGCTAGTGATCTCATCTTAAATTGATTACATCTGCAAAGACTCTATTGACTCTACTCCCACATAAAGTCACATTCACAGGTACTGGGGTTAGGGCTTCAATGTGTCTTTTTGAAGGACACAATTCAACCCCATAATACCAACTTACTCATTAACTTAGTGCATCAGTCAAAAAGTTTACCAGGTATTTGACAAAACCAAAGGCATTAAATAACATTGATTAAGATGACCCATCAGATGATTCAAAACACCAAGAGAACATTTTAAAAAATGAACTATCTTCAGATTGGATATCATACAAGAGAACACTGTATTCACAAAACTATAGGTTGCAACAAAAAGATTGCAATCAGAGGAAAACATAGTTCCTCCAAATGAAAAATAATAAAATTTAATAAATGGACAATCAGTACTAAATGATTTGGGAGATAAAGTTATGGAACTCTCCACAATTGAAGGGCAAAAGGCAAAGAGCAGGAAAGAGTAGGTGAGCATGTATGTTGTCTATCAAATAAAAGTTCCAGGGCGCCTGGGTGGCTCAGTTGGTTAAGCGACTGCCTTCGGCTCAGGTCATGATCCTGGAGTCCCGGGATCGAGTCCCATATTGGGCTCCTTGCTCAGCAGGGGGTCTGCTTCTCCCTCTGACCCTCCCCCCTCTCATGTGCTCTCTCTCTCTCATTCTCTCTCTCAAATAAATAAATAAAATCTTTAAAAAAAAAAAAGTTCCAGAAAGACAGAAAAAGAGAATCTGAAGGGGACAAATAACCAAATATGCAACAAAGGGCAATTTTCCATGATGCCCAAAACCACAAATGTTGAGATTTACAAGAGTGCTCTGAATGTTTTTTTTTTTTCAAATGTTAACACAATAAAAATCTTTGCCTTAGACAATTACTTGTGAAATTTCAGAACTCTTAGGACTCAGAAAAATTGCTGAAAGCTCCCCAAAAGGAAAACTACTATCCAAACAGGAAATGATGCTTTGCAAACTCTAGGGGCACCATGACATTCCCTGAGACTGTGTCCCAAGGTCAGAAAATGCCTCCAGGAGCTGGACAGTACTTTAGTACTGAATAATACTAAATACTGGGTAACAGAAGTCAATATATCAATACTGTGGTATAGTAAGAAATATATTTGGTCTTTATCCCTGGCTCATAGCACAGAGCTCCTAAAACTATAATTTCCTGAGAGATAGGTGTGTCTTTTGTTATTCATGGCTAATTCTTTCGAACACACCTGAGTTTATGCTACTGAACTTGATGAACTTCCAGGTTTGTGAAGGCATCCACATGCTGAGGGTGTTGCATCCCAGTTTCATAAGGACAGAAGCTCCAGCCCTTAAGAGTCCTCTGGACCTCACCTATGTACCTCTTCATCTAGCTATTTATGAATATCTTTTATAATAAACTGATAAATGTAAGTAAATGTTTCTCTGACTTTTGTGAACTCCTCTAGCAAATTAAAAAAACTGAAGAGAGGGTCATGGGAACCTCCCATATATAACCAGTCTGTCAGAAGCACAAGTGACAGCCTGAACTTGTGATTGGCATCTGACATGAAGTCAGTCTTGCAGGACTGAGTCCTTAACTGGTGGGATCTAATGCTATCTCCAGGTAGTGTCATAATTGAGTTACATTTGTAGGACACCCAGTTGGTGTCCACTGAGAATTGAAGAATCACTTGGTGGTTTTGGAAAATACTCTAGAAATACCTTCCAAATGCTGAGTATGAATTATTCTGAAATCACAAGTATTTACCTATCCAACTAGAATGAATGAATGAATGAATGAATTTATTTATTTATTTATTTATTTAAAGTAATCTCTACATCCAATGCGGGGCTTGAACTCACAACCTTGAGCTCAAGAGTCACATGCTCTACTGACTGAGCCAGCCAGGCACTCCTATCCAAACTAGAATTTAAATGTAAGATCAAAAAGAATGTTCTGACCTGCAAAGGCTGCAAAAGTTATCACCCACAGAACCTCTTTAATATAATTACATGACAATACATAACAAAAAATGTTAAATGAATATAACAGAAGATGTAATAAACAAGAGCAGCACATAAATACACAGTTAGATTTTAATAGTGTTGATGTATAATGCTTAAAAACAGTGAAATATGGTCCTAAAATTCTTGATGACAACATTTAGAGACTGGGATAAAGGTTTAGAGTAAAAACCAAAGTAAATAAAACCTAAAACCATGCTAAGATCAACCTTAATTATTGCTAAAATTACAACTTTTAGATGTTGATATAACTGACTATAGATATTACTAAAAATATAAATGTGTATATTAATGAAAGAACAGGAACTGTATGTGTAATTCCCAATCCCATTAATGGAAATGAAATTTAGAAAAAGAAAATTATTCAAACAAATCAAGAAAGGAATAAAAGACGAAGAAAGCAGTGCAAAAGACAAAACATGAGGTGGCAGGAATGAATCCAAATATATCTGTCATTATCATATAGAAAAGTTTGCTATTGAAGGAATATTGGATTTTTAAAAAGTAACTTAGAACTGTACTTCAAATTGCATCAAAAGTTTGAAAATGGTATATTAGTGAGAGGCTAGGAAAACTAGAACATTTTTGAAAATATTACAGTCAAGAACAAATAGAATTCGGGCACCTGGATGGCTCAGTCGGTTAAACGCCTGCCTTAAGTTCAGGTCATGATCCCAGGGTCCTGGGATCGAGTCCTGTGTCATCAGGCTCCCTGCTCAGCAGGGAATCTGCTTCTCCCTCTCTCCTTGCTCCTACCCCCTGCTCATGCTCTCTCTCTCTGTCAAATAAATAAATAAAATCTTAAAAAAAAAAGAACAAATAGAATTCACAAATGGAAAATGGAAAAAGAATACTTTAATAGACACTTTGCCTCTTTCTAGCCCTCTACTCTCCATTTTCATCAAAGAAAGAGCCAGCCTCAGCTCAGAGGCTTAGAATTTATAACACTGTTTTGTTTTTAGTACATCAGTTTTTATAGTTAAGTTCTATTTATGGATATTTCACTTTGGTTTTCCAATTATAGTTTTGCTAGGTTTCTTCTAAAATAAGTCCTTAAGTATAAAAAATAAGTGAATGTAAAACATACCAAATAAATAATAGCATATATGAGACTTGGGTAGAGCAAAATACTCCAAGGCACTGTGTGACGCCACACAGATATGACAAAACCCAAAAGGCCAAGTGGCACAGAATGGCTAGCTGCTCCTCAAACTTGCATACAGCTGGACTGCATTCCCCAGTCTCCTTCTCTCAGGTCATGGTGTGCTAGCTGGTGGAATGTGAGTGGAAGTCAAATGTCAACTGTAGAGGCTGCTTTTAGGCAACAGGCTTGAATAATGGAATTAGAAAGGGCCCACAGTGACCAGAGCCCCCTGGCTGAATACAGACAGGCCCATCAGGAGACCCACCTCAAAATATCAATAAGCCCTAGCTGACCAATGGGTTACTTACACCTGGACACAGGTACCAAAAAAGGAAAATTCCATATGCTCCCATACCTCCTCCTCACCTTCCCCCTTTAAATACAGCTCCCACCCATTGCCCTGTGGCAGAGGCTTCTGCTGGGCTGTCCTGCCCTTGCAGTGTGTTCAATAAACGTCTATCTCCTTTGTTCTGCCTCGGGTGAATTCTTTCATTGCCCGAGCTATCAGCTTCCACCCAATCCGGTTGCCCCACATTTGGGGGCCCCCATCCAATCTGGAGAGACACCACATTAACCTCTTTCATTCTTTTTCCCCTCTGCTGGCTGAACTCCAGGCTCTAAAGGAAGAACTGACAAAACAAAAAGCTTGGGAAGTTGCACTGTGTGGTAACATCAAATGTTGACACTGCCTTGTCGTCAAGGAAGGTCACCCTCTAGAAGGTCATCAGAACAGTGAACTTTTTCCTTAAAGGCTTCAGCTGGGTTGTGGTATCATGGAGAGACAAGCACACAGATACACGCCAACTCACTCCACACAGTTATGCCTTGTATTGTGCTGGTTTGCATTATATTCCTTCACCTAACTGAGGTTTTTATTATATTACATAGGATTACTATATTTTTTCTTTTATCAGCATTTCAATAATCAACAGAATTCATCGTATTACTTAAGAGAATACACTTTTTTTAATGTTTTAGCAATGAATTTAATATACACAAGGGAAAGCTCTAATTATATATGCATCTGGTCTGTTCATTGCAGCAGGCCCATAAATAGGCTTAGAAAGGAATTTAGAAGCTCCTACTTCAAGTTGCAGGGGTATATTCATAAATTAGTAAAACCACATTTAAGAATTCTACAGTTAAGGGTTTTACCTACATTAGAATGATCTTTTACCTATTAGTCCCAAAGAAAGTTCTTCTATTACACTTTTGAGAGAATTAATTTCTTCTTAATATTATTTATGTGTGAATTGTTCCATTGTATATTTGTGTGTATATGAGTATATGACCAATTCCTAATTATGGGCGAACTTTGCTCACTATCTATTAAGTTTCTGGTCTAATTTTTTCTGATGCCATCTTCATTTATTCAACAAACATTATTGGGTACACCCTGGTCTGGGTGTTGTGAGAGACACTCTGCTCTCGACCTGAGGAACACAAGATTAAGCTGATAGGAACCTCAAGAATCTTTAATAGGGTAAGAATTGAGGGGAAAAATTCCCAGTACAGTGTAATAACTTCACTCTATTCAAATAAATGAAAATTGAAATATCAGTGAGATAACTTATTTTGAGCTAGTAAAGATGACTAGTATTTTTTAAATGTTATCAGCATATGGGAAAGATGGATATCTCATATAATGTTAAGAGAATAAAAAATGAGGGGGGATGCCTGGGCCTGGGTGGCTCCGTTGGGAAAGCGCCCAACTCTTGGTTTTGGCTCAGGTCATAATCTCAGGGTCCTGAGATTGGGCCCCTCATCTGGCTCCCCACTCAGCAGAGTCTGCTTGTCCCTCTCCCTTCCCTTCTGCTTCTCCCTGAGCCTATGCACGCACACACACACTCTCTCTCTCTCAAATAAATAAATAAAATCTTAAAAAAAAGGACAAGAGGATAAAAAATGGTAGATTTTGAATACATTTTGAGAATACACAGTAAAAGCCTTAAAATGTGCAAATGTTTTGGTCCAGAGATTCCACTTATTTGTTTCTGTCATGAAGAAACAGTCATGAATGTATGCAATAAATATACTTCTAGTATATTCATGACAGCATTTTTTTAAGAACAAAGAAGTAGATTTAAATGACCAATAATTAGTCCATTTTTATGAACCAGTAATAGGGTAGAATGCTACACAGCTCTTAGAAAAAGATGCTGTAGAAGAGGATTTAGACATGAAAAAATTTTCACATTATGTTTTTATATTAAATGAGAAAGTAAATTACAAATAAATCCATCCTGAGGTATTTACAACATTTGTCTTTGGGTAGGAGACTCTCAGGAATTTTCATTTTCTTGTACATGCATATTCATGGTTTCTAACCTGAAAATGTGAGGCAGTTAATGTCCCTGGAGCAAACAATGACCAGTAGGAAATGGGAGCCTATCAAATTTATTACAAAGATATTCAGTTATGTACGTGCTACTTTTATGACTGCAAGAGGGCCTCAAGATATGTTGGTCATATTAATTCAGAATTACAGTCTTTAGGATCTGTGTAGCTGGTGTCAAAAGTTTCATGGTATGACCGATACTCTAATAACTCACGATATATAACATTCTGGCATCCTTCCTCTTTACCCAACTGCTCCTACAAATGGTGCTTAATAGCCCTGGCAAGTGGAGTGGTGTGTTTATTGGTTTATTTAAAGAATTTTGTCTATACTTTCAGCATTACAACAGCTAGAGCTTATTGATAGTGACTCCATAAAGTAAATGCTATTTCCTCAGTGAGGAGAATAGGCTACAGGAAAAGTACAGTAAAAAAAAAGAAAAAGAAAAGAAATTCAATTTAGATTGTGTGGTTTGAGAGGGTTGGTTATCACCTTGACTGAATGAGATTTATAATTTCCTTGGAGTGAGATTTCTCACAGTGACTGAGTTTCTTCTAGTTATTTGTAAAATCAATTAAATAAGTAAATGCATTAATTACAAATGTTGGCATTATAATTTTATCTACTTGAGTGTTATTTATCACCTATATCCTCAATACCAGGCAAGCAGTCTGAGGAAGTTTCAAGAAACTATGTTTGCCAATAAGTTAAGATGGAATCTGAAGCTGATTTGCCTTTCATAGGTTTTCTACTGGATAGCTGAGATACGGGTTAATATGTTAGCACATTCCTGTGGAAGGAAAATACATTATGTTTTCTACAAGGAATTGTCTTGAAAACAATAAAGAGCCAGTAGTCCCATTTGGCCAAAGTGACCAGAACTGTCTTGGAGACAGGAAAGACCTAAGAGGTAACCAGAAGCAAGGACAAAGGGTTGGAAAGATGCCTTTAAAGAAGGGGAAGAAGACAAAGGGAAGTTAGTTTAAAGAGAGAGCCAGAGAGGGTGTTATGCAAAAACAATGAATCATGGAACACTACATCTAAAACTAATGATGTAATGTATGGGGATTAACATAACAATAAAAAAATAATAATAAAAGAGAGAGCCAGAGAGAGAGAAAGAGAAAGAGAGAGAGAGATGGATACCATGAATAGCATTTAGACTGAGTCTTGTGACATTTATTTTTAAGGTTTTATTTACTTTGAGAGAAAGAAAGTGCACGTGAGCGTGTGAGCTGGGGGGGTGGGGAGTCGGGGGGTGGGGAGGGACAGAGGGAGAGAATTCCAAGCGGACTCCATACTGAGTGTGGAGCCCAACATGGTCTCCATCTCATGACCCTGAGATCATGACCCGAGCTGAAATCCAGAATCAGATGCTCAACCAATTGAGCCACCCAGGCACCCTATTTTTGTTTTTGTTTTAAATCTGCCTTCAGGCAATTCACTAGTCTCTATGGTTTGGTATTCCATTTGATTAATTTGGCATTTTAAAAACAGTTTCTCCTTTTTAGTTCCCAAATAAAATTCCTTCTGAAAAAAGACCAACACAAAATATGTATACTATCAGGGCGCCTGGGTGGCTCAGTCGTTAAGTGTCTTCCTTCGGCTCAGGTCATGATCCCAGGGTCCTGGGATCGAGTCCCACATAGGGCTCCCTGCTCAGCAGGAAGCCTGCTTCTCGCTCTCCCACTCCCCCTGCTTGTGTTCCTGCTCTCGCTATCTCTGTCTCTGTCAAATAAATAAATAAAATCTTTAGGAAAAAAACAGGAAAAAAAATATGTATACTGTCAGTACAACTGAAGAAGACCCATGAGCCCTAGATTTAGTTCCAGCTGACCTATAAATTATTTGCATGATTTGGACAAGTTAATATAAAGTTCTCTGAACCTCAGTTTTTACTTCTGTGAAATGTCAAGTCTGGCCTATACAGTCCCCCAAATGCTTTTTGGCTTTACCCTTTCCTGTTTAATGATAATGGGAAAAATTCTGTGCACACTGAGACGCTGGTAATGGCAGCACACTCAGCCTCCTCTTAGAAGAGCAGAGTCTGAAAGTATTTAAACAGTTAGAGGCAAAGAAGAAAAGAGTGAGAATAACAATTCATTATGAAATTTCATATTCAATTCAATAAGAAATTATGAAATTTCTGCCTGAACTGTCCATTCATATTGGTATATAAACAATTATGGGGCATAAATATAAAAATATCTGTGTCAACTTTAGAAGTGGTGATAAAATATATATGGTAGCCATAATATAAGGTAGGATATGATATGGCTACAGGAGTAGTAATCTGAGAACAGAGAGGAACAAAAATGTTTCTTTTCGGTTTTGAAAAAAAAAATGTATTGAAGGATATAATTTATAAGCAAGAATTACTGAAAGTTAATTGGGCTATGTAGTGGGTTAAAAATGGCCCCAAATTCTTTGACATTCCTGTCATCCAGAAGTGAGAGTCTATGTCCCCTCACCTTAAATCATTGTGGGTTCTATGCCTGCTTTGACCAATAAATTATGGCAGAAAAAACACTGTGCCAGTTTCCAGGACCAGACCTTAAGAAACCGGCAGATTATACTTTCTGTTTCTTGAAAAACTCTTTCTGGGAGTCCTGGGCTGTCAAGTAAGAAGTCTGACTATCTTGCAACTGTCATGCTAGAAAGGCCATAAACAGGTGCTCTGGGCAACAGTACAGCTGAACTCAGCCTTCTAGATTTTCCCACCGAGGTATCAGTTATGCGGGTGAAAGGTCTTGGACCTTCCAGATCATCCCATCCACCACTTTATATAACCCAATGATCACAGTTAATCTCACATGGAGCAGAAGAGTCTCTCCGCTGAGACCGGCTCAACTTCCTTTGCCCACAAAATTGTGAGATACAGCAAAATTATTGTTTGAATTGCTAAATATTGGGGTAATTTGTTATGAAGCAATAGGTAACTGAATCTGATAAACGATTGTTAGATTGTCTTTTTGTCCTGGAAGTTTTATTTGGTTTATGGTATACTGGGAAGGCAGTTTACAAAATCAGACCTTCTAATCTTGGGTCTTGTTTGATGACTACTTGAATGTTAACATCTAGACAGAAAATTGCATTAATTCTACACTCCTTTTTGCTTCTTCTCCTTTCTGTTTTTGGGTGGTTGCATGCCAGTTAGAGGACCAGAATTCCCTTAGGTCTGTCACCTGGTAATTCAAACTCCATTAAGTAAGATCCAACCACCTCTTGTTCTAAACAGGCCATTTCCCCCCAAATATTCCTGCCTTCCATGGTTGACACCATGCTGGGATTGGGAGAAATGCCATATCTATCTTCTAGCAGCTGGAATTAGATAACAGAGCTTCAATTTTTGAAAGAGATTTTTTTATTACTACTCGTACTAATCCTGTTTCATCTCAAGTAAGTTACTCACACTCTCCGAGCACTAGATTTGCTGTTTTCTGTTTTGTTTTTAATAAAGTGAGGGTAATAATTCCTACTTTGTTGTGAGGTTGGTGGCCGCATATATATAAAAAGCACCTATTGTAAAATAACTTGGCCACATAATATGACACTGATGTATAGTATAGAACAAATTTGACATTTAGAATAAGTTTCTTCCAGATTCCAGTCCCAAATCTGCTTCTTTTTCTGTTCAACAAGTACTGAGTACCTGCCATAATTCAGGCTCTGATCTTGATCCTGGATATACAAAGATGAGTAAGTCACAGCTTCCGGCCTTGAGGAGGAGTTCAGAGATCAAGGAGGAATTTGGAAATTAAATCAGATATGTGAAACCACATAGCTCACATCCAAAGAGTTGTAAGGGCTCATTGATAGATCACAGCAGCTATAAGAACAAAACACCAAATCCTGGGGAGTT
The DNA here is from genome assembly GCF_002201575.2 of Neomonachus schauinslandi. Classification (NCBI taxonomy): domain Eukaryota; kingdom Metazoa; phylum Chordata; class Mammalia; order Carnivora; family Phocidae; genus Neomonachus; species Neomonachus schauinslandi. The sequence continues at coordinate 39,388,184 of NC_058403.1, read as the reverse complement.
ATTAAGATACCAAGTGATCGATGTGAAACTGAGCAGGAGAGATTTCCTCCAAGCACCAAGCAAGCAAGGGACAAATCATGTTCTTAAAATCACAGAGTGCAAGTTGAGAACAAGAAAAACATTGTTAAACAAAAGCGGGGCAACAAAAGCCCAAGTAAATTAAATATGCAGAATAAGCATAAATCTCTGAATGGCATTTTATAAAAAGTTTCATATAGGACGCTGTTCTTTGCTACAGAGGTTTACAGGAAGCTAAGTTTAAAGAGTTGGTGGCCGCAGTGTAATACGCATTGCCAAACGGAACCATTAACACCGCAAGAAATTGAAAGTGAAACTGATGGGAATAAATTCTCAGTAGCCTACTCACTAACATCAATGCATACGTATGTGTATTTGCATCTGATCTACAACAGCACTAAAAGTCACAAAGTCTATACCCTCGAGGACATCAACACCTCCTGATACATATTCAGCCAGAGACCTAGTATAGGGAATATGAGGAGCAATAGTAGAAAAAATTTTAGAAGTGCAGACAAAACTGTCACTCAGCCTCAACTGCACTATCCTCCAGGCCCTATGTCCTGCCTTCTGAACCTTCTAATTACCTCTCCAGACAAAAGTGTTCAATGAAGGGTATTTAAAAGGAAATGATATGCTGTGAGAAGATGTGTTGGCCTTTCCTTCCTTCAAAATATTAATTGAATACCAGCTAGGTTTCCAGTATACTAAGTCATGTAAATTTTACTTTTAACACAAGTGATACTTTTAGATAATAGTTTTCATGAACTATATTAAGGCCTCTTCCAGCCTTAACCCTGGAGCCAAGTTTTCTTTGGATTATTATTATTATTATTATTTTTTAAAGATTTTATCTATGTATTTGACAGAGAGAGAGACAGCGAGAGCAGGAACACAAGCAGGGGGAGTGCGAGAGGGAGAAGCAGGCTTCCTGCTGAGCAAGGAGCCCGATGTGGGACTCGATCCCAGGACCCTGGGATCACGACCTGAGCCGAAGGCAGACACTTAACGACTGAGCCACCCAGGCGCCCCCTCTGGATTACTTTTGCCTAAAGGACAATTTTATTCTGTCTCCACTCCAAAACTGATCACGAAACTTAAATATGCAGGTTTTTGTATAAAACCATGTTTGGCATAGGACAAAGCTATTATCAGTATTCAAAACAATGGAAAATACATGAATTTGGTGTCCAAAACAAAGATAAATTGATATCTTTGGGAAAGATCTTATAGCTATAAAACATATACTTTAAAATGTGCAAAATGCACATTTTATAACATAAGTCAATTAAAATGTCTTAAAATGTCTTCACGTACATCAACTTTAAAAATCATTAAATATCTTAAGGTTGGGGCACCTGGGTGGCTCAGTGGGTTAAGTGTCTGCCGTCAGCTCAGTTCATGATCCTGGGGTCCTGGAGTGGAACCCCACTCAGCTCAGCGGGGAGTCTGCTTCTCTCTCCCTCTGCCCCTACCGCCTGCTTGTGCGGTCTCTCTCTCTTAAATAAATAAAATCTTTAAAAAAAAAATAAAAGTTAAAAAAAAGGGAATTGAAATATTAAAAATGTAGATCTAAAACTAGGATTTTAGGATCAAATAATACAATTTATTATTTTTAGGATGTTTTGAAATTTGATTAACTATGTATTTTTCCACGATTTCTAATTTTCCTATTTAGATATGAATTTTTTAAAAAGATGAAATTGATTCTGATGTAATTCAGGGGATGTTTTATTCTATTAAGTATCTACTTTTAGATTTTTATTTTGATGTTTACTAGGAGTATGTTTCCTCTAAGACTACATGAATAAATGTTGAGAATTTAGAAATATAGAAATTTCTGCCTAGAACATTTGATACATAGGAAGAAATGCATTTTGTTTAGATACCTTTAAAGACATTTTCTGAATTTTCTATTTATGAGTCATAGTATTGACCTTTTTTCACTGAATATTATTTATTATCTTAATTAACTCATCTGAATGACAATATTCTATGGAGCTTTAAGTTGGATAAATACTTGAATTCCTTAGGGATTGAGAAAATTATGGCCAAAGTCTGCTCACAGAAAAAGCGTAATAAAACCCAGGGAAGGGTGCCTGAGTGGCTCAGTCGTTAAGCGTCTTCCTTCGGCTCAGGTCATGATCCCAGGGTCCTGGGATCGAGTCCCACATCGGGCTCCCTGCTCAGCAGGAAGCCTCCTTCTCCCTCTGCCACTCCCCCTGCTTGTGTTCCTGCTCTCGCTATGTCTCTCTCTGTCAAAAAAATAAATAAAATCTCAAAAAAAAAAAAAAAAACAAACCCAGGGGAAACCTGAATCAGAAATCAAATCTGGTGTCTATTTATTCGGCCGTATGAAAAAAATGTGATCTCTACATTATATAAAATAAAATTTTCCATGTCATGTAATTAGTAGTTAATAGTGACATACAATTTCTTTTTTAACCTCAGGTACAAATAGTTGCCAGTCTCATTTCTTGGTTCATGATACACTATCACCATTAACATAGCTTTCTCTTTGATTTTATCTTATTTAATTGTATCATATTCCTCTTCAGATCTTATTCCAACTTATATCTGCTCCCCTACCCCCAGGGTATATGCTAATGTGTTTTATGTCCTAGAAAATTTTTGTATCCCTAAAACATGTAGTGTTTCTTCTCTATTCATGTGTTTTTAATTTACACAAATGACATTATACTATGTATTTTTTTTTCACCTCTCATGTTTTCAAGATTATCCATGTGGCTTTGATTATTTCTAGTTCATTATTTCTGAATACTTCATAGCATTCTATAATATGCATCATCACATTTTATCTATCCATTGTCTCAGTGGTGGATAACTAAGATTCCTTCAAATGCTCACTTTCACAAATAATGCTGAGACAAACTATCTTGTATCTGTTCTTTTAGGGGTTTGTGCAAGACTGTCTCTGGGCACATTACCAGGACTGGGGTTTCTGAGTCATAGGTTGTATGTGTATTTTACTTGTCTATCTAATTTGATTTTTCAAAGAACAGCTCTTGGTTTTATTTTTATTTATTTATTTTTAAAGATTTTATTTATTTATTTGACAAAGACACAGCAAGAGAGAGAACACAAGCAGGGCGAGTGGGAGAGGGAGAAGCACGCTTCCTGCTCAGCAGGGAGCCCGATGCGGGACTCGATCCCAGGACCCCGGGATCATGACTTGAGCCCAAGGCAGACGCTTAACGACTGAGCCACCCAGGCACCCCCAGCTCTTGGTTTTATTAATCTCTCCTTTTCAGTTTATTACTATTATTGGTCATTCTCTATTTTGTTGATTCTTCCTCTGTCTTTATTGTTTCCTTCTTCCTTTTTTCCCCTCACCAGTTTTACTCTGTTGTTCCCTCTCTATCGTCTTAGGTTGAACTCCTAGCCCATTTGTTTTTAATTGTTCCAGTTTTCTGATAAATACATTTAAAATTATCATGTTTCCATTAAGCCATGTTTTAGTAGTGTTCCTTAGACTTGATACACAGTACATTGTTTTTTAGTTCTAAGTATTTCACAGGTTTCTCTTATTTTTCTGTTTAATCAGAGGTCATTTAGTAGAATGCTATTTAAAATCTCCAAACAGGGGTGTCTGGGTGGCTCAGCTGGTTAAGCATCTGACTCTTGATTTTGTCTCAGGTCAGGATCTCAGGGTTGGGAGACTGACCCCTGTGTTGAGCCCTGAGAAGATTCTCCCTCTGTCCCTCTGCCCCTCCCCATCCCTTTCTTCAAAAAAAATAAAATCTCTAAACAGTTTTTTTTTAAAAAAATATTTTTTAAGACATTCTTTTATGCCTTTCTCTACAGATAAGTTGGCTCAGTAAGTTGGAGTGAGCTAAAAATGAACCACTGCTACACTATGGACCTACTCAGATGTAGCACTGAAAGACAATGATGAAGGGAAATCCTCCCAGAGGACACAGCTTCAGGCAGGACCCTAGGTCACCACATTTGTGTAGACAGAAAAGTAGTCTGAAAGAAGACTATACATAAGATCTGGAGACATGCCAGGTACCTTGGCTGGTGGGTCAGGAGCCTAGAAAGAGCCAAGATTGAAAGATCAGAATCAAGGAACACTGAGTAACAGACATGTGGATAGGTTTTTGGAATAAGCATAAAATGGAAGAGGAGGAGCTTAACAACCAAGTGTACAAAATAACACATCCTTGGAGGTTAGCTAGCTCTGTCCTTGGCCAGTGCCCACAGCATACTTATAGAGGGTAGTCATGGTGGTGGAGAAGGAGGTTGTACATGGGCTCAACAGCATGGCTTCCTCTTACCAATGCTAATCTAACTACTGCTGCTGCTGAAACGTCAGATCTGCCACAGCAGAGACTGATGCTGAGCCCCCAAATGGCACAGTCATTCAAGGAGATCAATCAACAACTCTGTGGCAATTCGGTTGCTTTGGACCCCTTTACCAGCAAAGGAGGCATGACAATGTGCAGAAGACCAGGAACCACTGGTCCTATGATACATTACCCGAATCTGCCAGTGTGATACAATGTTGAAATGACTTCATAATAGGTACAAGCTAAGTCATTAGCTTGTGGATGACATTCCGTGATACTGCAGTGCTATCCTTCAAGATATGATACATGCTTTGAACCAACGTTTATTATGTGCACTATGACTGTGACGGTCAAACACATAAATCCTGGAATCAAAGGATAGAAGTAGGACTTCTCCCGGACTACACGGGGCCAATAAAGTTCTACTAAATCTGAAGCTATGGCTGCCACCTGGTCATTTTTGGCTCCTCAGGCCAAGGAAAAGTATGTCTGGAACTTAGGATATTCACTGGGTTCTTCTTGGTACTTTTTTGATGGTAACAGCGAAAAGCCAATTGCAACAACCATGGGTTGGCTAGAAAAAAGTAAAAAGATCAGACCCTTCAAGAATGAGGGTCTGAGTTTCACTCAAATGAAGCAAGTTAGACTAACAGAAATGCCAGCTATTTCCTACCATTAGTATTTCATTTTATTTTAAATTGTGACTGGCCACTCAATTGAAGAACAGTGACTAGACAGAAGGAACTTAATGTGGGACATAAGTAGATCTGTGCAGTGCAGGGGTGGACTCTAGTTGATGCTGTTGGTGTCCATGCCATATCCCTTATGCCATTATGTTTCCCACACATGCCAACAGCTTCTTACTTAGAGTACTGTGACCCTAAACTAGAAGTTTCCTGGGCCTCAGGGGAGTGCTTGGCCATATATGGGGCTGAATGGGATCTCAAGGGAGCTAATGCTCATGGGAAGAGCCCTTAGCCAATGAGGGACAGGAATTGGTTGGGTAACACCCAGTTTTTTGTTCTTTGAATGAGACAAATCTGAGGCCTGTCCTGCATCTCCCAGAAGGCCCCAGTGGGATTTAGTTTCATTGCCCAAAGTGAAACTCTGCTCCCTAACATGTCCTATATTGGCTTTCTTCCCTTCCCTGTCTCCCTTCTGCATTTCCCTCTTGGTGATTTTCGGGGTTACCATCAAAATAAAATATTTGTACTCAAATCTTTGGCTCAGGGTCTGATCCTGGGAAAATCCAGCCTAAAACAAGATTGTTATGTTCCCTTCAAAGAAGATCAATATCTTAGCCCTCTCTCCACTCCCACTGGTCTTTTTAGCACCCTTCAAGGGTTTTGACATTGTTATCCATTTATTTCAGAATCCTATTGATGCATCTTTTTCCCTTTTTTCCCCTTTTTGTTACTTTCTTTTTTTGGTAGTGATCATATAAAAACCAGTAAATGTTTTTGTTAATTTCTCTTCTTTTTGGAATGCTTATTCTCTGTTTTTGATAATAAATGTGTAATAAAATTTCTGAGACCTTGTATGCTTGAGAACATCTTCATCTTACCCTCACATTTATCCTATTACCTAGATATAAAACTCCAATTCAAAATTCCTTCAGAGTTTCCAAATGGGTACTCTATTGTCCCCTTACTTCTGTTCTGGTTTTTTTTGTGTGTGTGTGTGTGTGGTTTTTTTTTTTTTACATATTTTTATTTTTAAGTAACCTCTACACCCAATGTGGGGCTCAAACTTATAACCCCGAGATCAAGAGTTGCAAGCTGCTCTGACTGAGCCAGCCAGGCGCCCCTCTATTGTTGTTCTTTAAAAGTTTGATGTCATTTTAAATCTTCTTTTACTGTAAATGTCTTGTTGCATTTCTCTGAAACCTATTTTTCCTTGTACATATTTTATTTTCACAATAACTGAAAGAATAGTCCATATGACATTGTTAAGATAGTACATATTATATTTGGCATTTAAAAACTATCTTATCATTAAAAAAAAAAAGCAAGCTTTATGGATCCCCATACTTTGAATGGGAAATGTAGCAGTTGTGAAGGTATGCCGCTTAGATCTCCCCTCAAGGGCGAAGCTGCAGTGAGCTGCCAGCCTCCAACTGCAGTGCCTTCAGGGTCTGCCCCAGTGTTCACATCAAGGCCAAGCTCTCTCCAAAGAGCTCCCTGGAGAAACGAAACGCAGCAGGCTACTAGAGCCTGGCGATTTCCTCCTACTTTGAAACTCTGCTGTGGGAAAACTTTGCACCATTGCTCCCCATTGGGCTGCCTGAGACTTCCTCAGAGACATACACTATGGTCTGCGGCTCTTCTTGGCTGGTCTTTCATTCTTCCCCTTTCACTTTCACAGGTGTCAGATGTGCACTGCAGACTGTCGGCTGTGTCTGTCCGCTTTTGCTCCCTCTGCTCTTTGTCTTTCACAGGTGTTACCTCCTCTCTAGCTCTTGCATTTCTAACTTCATCTTGGTGTCTGCTTCCGGAACGCCCAGACTGAGAGGAAAAAACGAGTGTGTGTGTGTGTGTGTGTGTGTGTGTGTGTGTGTGTGTTATTTACTTAAGCCCAGCCCAGAAGACTTGAAACCTGATCGTTTTCTGTATGCTGCCATGGGAGTTGTACTTCTGTTACCCAGCATGCTCTGCTTTTTCTATTCTCCGCCCCATCAAGGCTTGCAATGAAATGAATTTTGGGTTATCAAAAAATAGATACATTTTTATTATAGATCAATAGACTTTATTATAGGCTTCTCTGGCTTGACATGACATATTTTATATTTATAGTATAAAGAGAATACAAATGTTCACCATTATCTCTTTAACCCATTCATAGTTTTTCAGACTCATCTTGCCACAGCAGATCACAACTTGGGTATTGGTTTGGCCGTACTCGTTAGGTCATTCCTGTTTACTTTTCTGGTTTTAAGAAATCTGTGAGTCGTTTCTGACTCATTGAGAGTTAACATTTTCCATCTTCAATGTGTTGCTACTTTATAAAACACTAAAACTTAAGAATTCAGACACCAAGAACTTAGAATATCTTTGTAAGTTGTCTAGGCGAGTTCATAAAGAAGATAAAAGAAGGCATGCGTACAATATAAAGGTAAGAACTGTTTTTTAAAACTTGATTTTAGAAACACTTTTTATAAATATAATTTCAATATGTACTTTTTTATATTAAAGCACATTGATTTAATAAAACATAAAGGATCTCTTCAGCTACATTCTTAGTTTAGCTGTGGTAATTTGGATTTGTAAAAACCCCCCAAAATTTATAGCTACTCCTCTATCTCGATCAATTCAAATCACTGAAGTTTACAGTAGAAAGATAATATTTCTTTAGTCTGAAGCCTTCCTCCAATTACAGGTACTCAGCCTGCCAACAACATTTTATGAAAAACATGTGGTTTGTAGTGGTGTGATTATGATTACTTACATTTCAACTTTTACCATGCATTAATCTGCATACTGACTTTTTCGCTCTGTGGTTAGCATCAAATGTTTGGCACCAGTGTATTTGTATAGAATAGACTACTGTGGTTATACTTTTTTTGAGTTCACTACTTATTTTTTGTGTCCACAAAAACCACAGAGCTACTAGGTGTCACACAGCAGCTGCACTGCAACAAATTTTTGCTCAAAGCCACATTTACTTTTGCCCCAGTGTGGTGGATTTTTACTGTATGTATTCTAAGACTTGTCCCTGGAAGAAAAATGCTTGGCATCACAGGCACTTTTCTGAAAACTTTTTTTAAATTGTTAAATGTTGAATTTAAGGGGCATCTGGGTGGCTCAGTTGGTTAAGTGTCTGCCTTTGGCTCAGGTCATGATCCCGGGGTCCTGGGATGGAGCCCCACATTGGGCTCCCTCTGTCCCTTCCCCTGTCTCATGCTCACGCCCCCCAAATAAATAAATAAATAAAATCTTAAAAAACATGTTGAACTTTAGTATAATAAAGATGAAAAAAATAACTAGTCACCTTGCATAATAATTTTAACATAAAAGGTTTATACTTATTTATTTTACCAATATTTTCTTCACTGCATAAGAAAAACCCTTAAGAAAAAAAAGGGAAATCTGTGAGCCATGTTTTATAAATAAACAAGGTAAGAACATAATATCTTCAATTTTTGTTGGAGGAATTCTGCATTAAAGGGACTCAGGCTATTAGTAATAAAACAGAAATTATAAGAAATCCCTTGATGAGAGGAAGAAAACAAAATTATTTAGTAGCTGGAAATGGACTAGGGATACAATGGTATATGAAACAAAGCCCTTGCTCTCATTAGACTTATATTCTAAAGGAGGAGACAGACAATGAGCAAATTTAATGTCAGATAGTGATAGAAACTATTATTAATAAATCGTGTACTCAGGTAGAGAGGAACTATTCCAAGTGACTTAAAACAAACAAACAAACAAACAGGACATCCCTGAAGAAATGGCTAATTCCAGATCTTGGGCAGTAACAGTACAAAACAGAGTATCTTCTTACACCAGGAAGTGAATGAATTATCAAAGACCACATGATATTATGTCAAAAGGACTCAGGAACCAATTTAAAGAAACTCTTCATCAGCCCATATTCAAACAAAAGAAGAGCCACCACAACTATTATGAGAATAAAAGGGTTTATTACAAGAATTTGAATTTACATGAATGTGGAAAATCAGGGAAAGAAACCACAAAATCACATCATTATTGTTTTCAGCCTGAAGCTTGGAACTTCGTTTGAAAGGTATGAATTCTAGAGGAGTATGAGAGGCTGTCAATTTTACCTACAATGTCTTAGAAGTAGGAGCTCATAGGTCTGTGAAGAGATTGAATCTGGTCCTAGCAAACTCCTGAAAATAATGGCTTTCACTTCCGCTTCCGCTTCCAACTTTTAAATTTTACCCAAGTTCCTGTCATTGACAGAATCTGACTCAAATCACATAGGAAAGGTGATTCTGGGAAATGTAGTTTCCAGACTGGATGGGGCAAGCCTTCCAAATAAACACCAGTTCCCAGCATCCTAATATGGACAATGTGAATATCAATAAGGATAACTGCAATTGACTAAAATACATCAAATATGATTGAATCTATAAGTCAATAATAATTCTTAGACTGATTACAGAAACAACCTCAATTATTCCCTTTCCTGTATCTCAGCCCCTTACAACTGTGACTGCAGCTCTTCATCAAGAGGTATTTTCCCCCTCCCTTGAATTTGAACTGGTCCTGTAACCTGCTTGAATGCAGCAGAAATGACAGTGTGCCAGTTCTCAAACTAGTCCTCAAGAAGCCTCACATGCTTCTGCTTGCTATCTTATATAACTGTGCTTTCTCATTTTTGCAACCCTGCCACCACACTGCAAAAAAGTCCAGGCTAGCCTGCTGGCCAGTGTGAGATGATATAGAACAGAATTAAATCATCTCGGCTGAGGCCATTAGAGAGTCACAAGCCACCTGGTGACCAACAAGGTCAGCCTAGAGAAGCTGAACTGCCTAAGCTTTTTTTTGGGGGGGGGGTGGAGGGGCAGAGGGAAAGGGAAAGAGAGAATCCCAAGCAGGCTCCATGCGCTGCACAGAGTCCAATCTCAAAATTCTGAGATCATGACAAGAGCAGAAATCAAGAGTTGGAAGCTTAACCAATTGAGCCACCAGGGTGCCTCTGCCCAAGCTTATTTTTTTAATTCCTATTTTTTAAAACAAGTTTTACTGAAGTATAACAAACATGTAATAAGCTATACATATTTCACACGTATAACTTGATAACTTTTGGTGTATGTACACACACATGAAATCATCATCATGATGATTTGACAGATACAGCCATCGTCTCCATTTAATTTTGTAATCAGAGAACATATGTCGTATGACTTTAATTCTTTTGAATTAAGAGAGACTTGTTTTATGTCTCAGAATATTGTTTTTCTTGTTAAGTGTTCTATGTGCACTTGAAAAGAATGTGTATTTTGCTTTATTGAATGGAGTACTCTATAAATGTCTATTAGGTCAAAGTGGTTTTACTCTTCTTGTATGTCATGCATCAGTAAACTTTTTTTTAAAGGGAAAGATAGTAAATATTTTGGCTTTGCAGGCCATAGACTCGCTGTCACAATTATGCTACTCTTGAGGTGGAAATTGAAGTCATTTATTTGAGATCGTTTTTTTCTTATATTGGCACTTAGTGCTATAAATTTCTAAGTAACGCTTTAGTGGTGTTTCACAAAGTTTGTTATGTTGGTTTTTATTTTCATTCTGTACAAAATATTGGCACCTAGTGCTATAAATTACCCCCTAAATACTACTCTTCTGCTACAATGTGAAAGCAGCCATATACATCTTGTGTTGTAATGTGAAAGCAGCCATAGACAATACATAAATGCATGAGCTTGTCTCTCACCCAATAAAATAAAATTTACAAAAACAGGGGAGGCAGGGAGATGAATGGATTTAGCTCTCAGGCCATAGACTGCTGACCTCTGAGAATAGAGGTCATTACTGATTTTCTATTTACTTGTTCCATCAATTATTGAGAGAATGGTATTAAACTCCCTGAATATACTTGTGGATTTGTTTATTTCTCTTTATAGTTCTATAAATTTTTGCTTCATATATTTTGTAGATCTGTTAGGCAAATAAACATTTAGGAATGTTTTGTCTTCTTGATAAATTGACAATTTTATCATTGTGAAATGACATTCTTTACCCTAATATTCTTTGCTCTGAAATCTACTTTGTATGGTATTGACACAGTCATTCTAACTTTCTTTTATTAGTAACAGCATGATATATCTCTTTCCATTCTTTTTATTTCAGCCAATTCGTATCTTTATATTTGAGTGTATTTTTTGTAGGCAGCACAGAGTTGAGGTTTATTAATCCAATATGACAATTTCCTCATTTTAATTAGGATATTCAGACAAGTTATATTTAATGTGATTTTAAGTATGGGTAGGTTTAAATATATCATCTTGTTATTTGTCTTCTATTTGATTCATGTGATCTTTGCTCCGCTCTCCATCTCTTTCTTCCTTTATTTGGCTTAATTAAATATTTTGTGTGATTTCATTTTATTTCCATTGTTCCCTTATTGGCTGTAACTTATTGTTTTATTTTAGTGGTTGCTTTAGGTTTTATAGTATACACCTTTACTTTATCACAGACTACCTTCAATAGTACATACTCTCCTCACTCCCCTCCTGACCTTTGTGCTATTATGGTCATACATGTTACTTTTAGGTATGTTATAAACTCCACACTATATTGTTACTATCTTTGTTTGAACAATCAATTATCTTCTAAAATATTTAAATAATTTTAAAAAACCTCACTCATACAAATGAATGTAGCATATCTGGCGCTCTGCATTCCTTGGTATAGATCATATTCCCATCATTGTTCTTCTAATCAAGGATTTCTTTTAATACCTCTTATGGCATGGGATGGTGGAGATCTTCCAGCTTTTGTATGTCTGAAGATGTCTTTATTTCACCTTCATTTTTGAAAGATTTCACTAAGCATAGACCTAACTTTTTTTCTTTTAGCACTTTAAAATTGTTGCTCCACTAGCTTCTTGCTTGCATTGTTTCTGACAAGAAATCTTCTGATACCTGAATTTTTCTTTCTGTACATATTGTCTTTTTTTAATTATTTTTTATTTAGTCTGGTTGCTTTTAAAATTACCCTGGTTTTGAGCAAGTTGTTTATGATGTATCTTGGTGTAGTTTTCATTATTTTTGTGCCTGAGATTAGTTGAGCTTTCCATATCTGCGGTTCTATTCTTTTCATCACATTTGGAAATATTTCAGCTGTTTCTTCAAATGCTTTTTCTGTCCCCTTCTCTCTCCTCTCTTATGGGAACTATGAGTAGGTGCAGATTAGTCTGCTTCAGTTGTGCCAACGCAGAGTTTTACTCATTTTATTAAAATTCCCTGTTCTCTGTGTTTTATTTTGGATGATTCTACTGCTGTATCTTAAAGTCTACTTAATTTTCTAATCTTTCTTTCTGAAATGTCTAATCTTCCATTAATCACATTTGACATTTATTTCATACATTGCAGTTTTAATCTCTAAAAGTTTGCTTTGGATCTTTTTAACATCTTTGAGGTCTTTATTTTTTATTTTATTTTTTTTTGAAAGATTGTATTATTTTTAGAAAGAGAGTGAGCAGGGGGAGGGGCAGGGGGAGAGGGAGAGAATCCCAAGCTGACTCCACACTGAGCATGGAGCCTGATGTGGGGCTCAGTCTTAGGACCCCGAGATCATGACCTGAGCTGAAATCAAGAGTCTGATGCTTGACTGACTGAGCCACCCAGGTGCCCCCATACCTAATAATTTTTTATTGGATGCCAGAAAATGTAAATTTTACCCTGTTGGGTGTTAGAGATATTTTTACATTCCTAAAAGGATTCTTGAGCTTTGTTCCAGGTTATACTTAGCTCAAAACAGTTTCTTTCACTCTTCTTTTTTTTTTAAGATTTTATTTACTTATTTGAGAGAGAGAGAGAGAAAGAGAGAGAGAGAGCATGAGCAGGGTGGGAAGGGGCAGAGGGAGAGGGATAAGCAGACTCCCCACTGAGCAAGGAGCCCGATGTGGGGCTCAATCCCAGCACCCTGAGATCATGACCTTAATCAAAGGCAGCCACTTAACCAACTGAGGCACCCAGGTGCCCCTGACCTTTGACTCTTCAATTTAAGATTCTTAGGTGAAACCAACTCGGTACTTAGTCTAGTACTAATTAATGCCTACTGTTGAGATAAGACCCTTCCATGTACTATTCCCAATGCTTAACGAATCATAGGGTTTTCTAGACTGGCTGGTGGGGGTCAGCAGCCCTATGTGGGTGGCGGGCACTGTTGCCTCTAATCCTTTCAGATGGTTCTTCCTCCTCTAATCTCATGTAGTTTCCTCACATGCATTTGCTGATCAGCACTCAGCTAATACTTGAGGAAGTATCTCTGCCTCTCTCTAGAGCTCTGAACAATTCCCTTCTTTTTTGGTACTTGTCCTGTGAACTCTAGTTTTTTGCACTCCTTATAATCTCCACTGTATCTCCTCAACCTAGGAAGTAATTACTCTGGGGTCTGCCTCAATTCTCTCTCCCTGTGTCATGGCCTATAAATTCCCTTAAATCAGTATGGTGGGGCATTCACTGGGCTTACCTTGTTTGTTTTCCATCTCTCAGGGATAACTGTCCTTTGTTCCCTAACATCCACTGTCTTGCAAACAGTTGTTTCTTGTATTTTGTATATTTAAAAAAATTATTTTAGGCAGGAGGGTAATCTGTGCCTTATTTCTCCATCTTGGCCAGAAGCAGAAGTGCTTTATTGTTTTAAGCAATTGAGTTTGTAGGCGTGGGAGATGGAGAGTTTTTTTTTTTTTTAACCTAATAATAGCTAATTGAGACAAATAACAACAGTGATTGGTAACTGTTGCAGAATGCTAGCGAACCCCTTATTTTGAAATAATTTTTAAAAAGGAACCAATCAAGCATTTATCCTGTCTTTTCTATATGAACTCTGTAACAGAGTAACCAAACTGTTGATGAGAGGGGTTTCTCCTTATAGAAATACTCCAGTTAAGGAATTAACATGGAACAACAGAATTGGACTTTTATCATTTTGCAACTGCTAATGCATTAATGGATCTAGGCAATGCCCACCAATGTCTGTCTACATGACAAAAGCAAATAGTGTACTTTTTCTTTTGGAAGAATACTACACCCACTGTGAAGCAGTTTCACCAAGAAAGTTTCATATGATCCAGCCACCCCTGCACAGGAAATATGAAAGACAGGGGAACATAGTAATGAAACTCATAAACAAAACCCAGACTGTGGGAAATGTTACACAAATGATTTTTTTTTTCAATAAAGAGACTGCAGGGGGGAAAAGGAGGGGAGAGAGACAGAGAGAGAACCTATAGGTTAAAAGAGACTTAAGAAACTTAACAACTAACCACAATTCTATATCTTATTTAAATATTGATTCAAATTAGGGGAAAATGACATTCATGAGTAAATTGGTAATTTGAACACTGGATATTTGCTATATTACAGAATTATTGCCTTGTTTTTGGTCATGATATGGTATTATGATTGTTTAACAAAAAGAGTCTTTATCCTGTAGAGATACATATGAAATATTTATGGATAAAAAGATATGATGTCTGGGAATTGCTTCAAAATAGTTATGTGAGGGGAATGTGAATTTGGATCTGGATAAAATAAGTTTGTCCATGTGTTTGGTAATTGTTGAAGCTATCATGTCTACTTTCCTATATTTGAAATTTTCTATAATTAAAAATAAAAAGAGGATAACACAGGGGAAAGCAACTGTGTGATAATGAGCACTGTTTTATTAGGGAGATCAGGGAAGGACTCTCTTAGGAAGAGACCTTTGAGAAGTGTGATGGAAATAAAGTAGCAAATGGGGATTAAAACAAGTCAACAGGATTTTTCAGTTAAGAAGCCACTGATGACTTCTACAAGTTTTAGCAGAGTGTGGGGGATAAAGTTTAAGTACACTGACTGAAAATGAGAGAGGGGAGACAGCATTATTCTTTCTCATAGCTTACAACAAAGGTAAGAGGAGAGACAACAGTTTCTTCCCGGAGCAGAGGACACTATGCCTAGCAGAAACAATATACAATTTGCCATGTCTCTGCTTGGAATTACCATCTGACTGTTAGCTCCCCTCCTGGGGCCACTATTTCTGATCCTGTTTCCTTTTGGCTTCAGGTAGTTTTCTCCCTGCCCAGCTGTCCTCTACAGCGCTGTAGAGGACAGCTGGGCAGGGACAGTGTAATCCCTTTGGGAGCTGACAAGTCCCATGTCATATACCAGGTACCACAGAGAGGGGATGGCCAGAACTCTTGTGCTGTTGGAGGCTTGCTTTCTTCACCTTTAGCCAAATTGATTCTTCAGTTGCTTCCTCCTTCTGTCTGTCCCCCAATCTTGACTTCTGTGATGGAAATAAAGTGTGATGGAAATAAAGTAGCAAATGGGGATTAAAACAAGTCAACAGGATTTTTCAGTTAAGAAGCCACTGATGACTTCTACAAGTTTTAGCAGAGTGTGGGGGATAAAGTTTAAGTACACTGACTGAAAATGAGAGAGGGGAGACAGCATTATTCTTTCTCATAGCTTACAACAAAGGTAAGAGGAGAGACAACAGTTTCTTCCCGGAGCAGAGGACACTATGCCTAGCAGAAACAATATACAATTTGCCATGTCTCTGCTTGGAATTACCATCTGACTGTTAGCTCCCCTCCTGGGGCCACTACTTCTGATCCTGTTTCCTTTTGGCTTCAGGTAGTTTTCTCCCTGCCCAGCTGTCCTCTACAGCGCTGTAGAGGACAGCTGGGCAGGGACAGTGTAATCCCTTTGGGAGCTGACAAGTCCCATGTCATATACCAGGTACCACAGAGAGGGGATGGCCAGAACTCTTGTGCTGTTGGAGGCTTGCTTTCTTCACCTTTAGCCAAATTGATTCTTCAGTTGCTTCCTCCTTCTGTCTGTCCCCCAATCTTGACTTCTGACTTCGTTGCTCACGTTCCATTTTCAACTTTGCCTTGACTTTTAGACTAAATTTTCAGTCTTGTTTGCTTATCCATCATTGTGTCTCCTTGTTGATCAAGAATGAGGTCCTTTCTGTACGCTGCCTTGGGGTGCTTATCTCAACCCAAACCCAGGGCCAATGCTGTTGACCGAAGATATGGCAGTTGAAACCACACATTAGGTTGTTAACCTACAGTTCCGGATCACCTCCTTGGTAAAGCCATGGTCATTTCATGCCCAAATTAAAGTCCTCCATGGCCAGCTAACCTGGCACTAGAGGTAGAACATTATTCTAGTAACTGGAATCTCTGGGCTCATTAACCATTAACAGCGACCAGGGCAGAACTGCTGGCTCTGCATTCAGAGGTCCAACCGCCGCAGTTCTGTAAGCCCTCAGAATTCGATGGTTTACTCTAAAGCACCTGCTAAAGCATTTTCTCAGTGGTTGGGCCTGCTCCTTTCTAATGTCCTGTGTGATGACATGGGAAGTGTGCATAAGGCAATTTGCTGAATACTGAGGTATTATGATGGTTATCTTGAGGAATGCACTTGGCCTCTAATTTCAGCTGCAACCTGAATTAGCTGCTGCTTTTTGTGGAATGCCATTTTTACTTGAAAGGGTGACTGGCAGACAGACCATGGTTATTCAGATGTGGGCATTTGGCAGATATTTTCTTAAAAATAAATGAAATGAGACTGTCAGTTCAAAGAAATCAATCGAGGACATTTGTTGCCAACGATAACTTCCAAGTTTTCAAGCAAGGGAGAATACTTTATACTAAAGGGGTTGGTTTTAGTATTTTTCCTACTTCACTTTTCTCTTTACCCAAACTGAAGGCCAGAAAACTGCCTTCAATGAAGTGACTTGCCTCATATGGTGTTTAGCATTTGAGATGATTCGCTTATATAATGTTTATTGTGGTAAAGGACCTATTTCCTGTAAAATAGGATTTCAGTGCCAAGAACTACACTTTTAAAATGTAATTTAGCAATTTTATTATCTTACCAGTAAGGGGCAGCAGACAACAATGTTTGTTTGAAATACCTTAAGTTCTTGGATCTGTCCGCTCATTCTTTTTGCTTCATGAATATGTCTCTGACCCCCTTCCCTCTCCTCTTAGTGATGCTGAGCCAGAAGGATTGAGGGTGAGAGGAGCATCCAAAAGGGAAAAAGAATACCATTTAAAATACAATTCTAAGAAAAGGATAACACTCTGCCAGTCCTTTGTGTTGACAAATGGTGAATCTCTTATTATTTTTAAGTTGGGTCCTAAGTAACTGCCACATACCAAATTAAGTACCCACAAAAATTATACACAGTCCATTAAGGAGAAGGAAAGGGTGAGGGTAATATCTTGCTTTTTTTTCTGCATATCTTACAAAAGACTTGTTTTTCCTCTAAGTTTCAGTCATCTAGTTTTGTTTTTTTTTTAATTATTTCATTTTAATGAGTATTTATTGAGCATGTACCATTAGCCAGGAGCCATTTTAGGTACTGAAGACAAATGATAAACAAAACCAATACAACATCTGTCCTCCTGGTGCTTTCTTTTAGTCGGGGACAGTTAACCAAACTAAGAAAGGGACTAGGTAGAATAGGAGACATTCTGAACACCAAGCACGAACAGAGAGGAAGATGTAGCAAAAGGGTGGACAAACGCCAAGTTCTAGCACTGGTAAGATTTCTTCAGAAATCTCTTTTGAATCTTTCATTGTTTTTTTTTCCCCCCCAACCACAGATGCTACTAAGAAAAATATAACTTTGTGGTTTTTTTTTTGTATGTGGACAAAAATCCCTATCTTAAGACCCTATTCTGTCTGAAGGATAAAGTTTAATTATTTCCAAATAAGTTCAATTGCCCCATGGATATCTGAGTATTTCACATGTTATTCAAATTCAGAATCTGCTCTCCACCACATTCTTTCTTCCCAGGTTTGGGAAAATACATCAACTTCTCTTGTTTGATCTGTCTCAATGCTGTGTTATAATCTTTGAAAGGTAGTTCATTTTATATGGTACTCATACATTCTCTCTCTATGCTGATATAATTTTCAAGATGTGATCAAAGTGGCCCTAAGTGCCCCTGAAGGCAGCTGCTGGTTGGCTCTCTCTCTCTCTCACTTCTGAGATCTATCTCCTATCTTGGATCTTTGGAGAGAACTATCATGTTACCCCCGGCCATAGGATGCTCACTGGGTCTGTTTCAGTCTTTTCTCTACCCCTATATCCTATGCAACTATATTAAAGAGATTTCCACTGCAGTCTTCTAGAATGGAAAACTCTAGGAACTCCTAGCTGCTAAGGCTCCCAGAAGGAAAGTAAGCTCAGAAATCCTTCACTTTCAGGTACCCTGAATAAATTCTGGAGTTTCTATTACCCAGCTCCATATTTTGTAACTCAATCACTAGTGGGACTTAATGAGACAAACATGTTTTAAAAGGGTGCCTGGATGGCGCAGTTAGTTAAGCGATAGACTCTTGGTTTTGGCTCAGGTCGTGATCTCAGGGTCATGATCTGAGGGTCATAAGATTGAGCCCAGTTTTGGGCTCCACCCTCAGCGGAGAGTCTGCTTGAGACTCTCTCCTCCTCTCCCTTTGCTCCTGCTCTCTTGCTCTGTAAAATAAATAAATCTTTAAAAGATTTTCTTCTATGTTATACTTGTATTGAGGCTTCTGAATTTGAAGGCCACTATTTAGCATTTATTCCAGAGAAACTGCCTTGAATGAGAATCAACTAATGAAAAGAAAATTCAAGGGAAAATAATGTAACAAGTAATGTTTCACGTATTGGCCAATATGTTCAACTACCTGTTATTTAAGAATCAAAACCAAACGACACATAACTTCTACCCCAAGCACATTTCTCTTTTCCTTTCACTGCTACACTCAAAAGAGAAGTCTCCATTTATCAATCATCTATCAAGTAACATTTCCCAGTCATATGGCATCTATGCAACAGAAATAAAATTTCGAGATTTTATGAGCATTCCTGTGTCAAGTTTACATTGGAATATAGGGAGGGTGGTTTCTTCTGGACTTCCAATATATCTGTGAGTTTTAAATTCCCCTGCAGAGGGCAGAAGATAGTAGTGAAAAAATCCTGTGCTTTAAACCTCAGTCTTGGAGTAGCAGTTATTATGAATAAAGAATGAATGTTAGTTCACAGTATTTAAAATCAACACTGAACAATTTTCTTGACATAAGGAAGACTTTTGTGGCTACTTTAAAAAAAATAAGTGGAAGTCTGGTTGTTAGTGAAAAAGAAGAAGTCAAATTTATTTTTGTTAGCTTTGTATTCCTCTGGTACTTCTAGATCTTTTTTCCAGACAACCAGGACCTATTCACTGCCTCTAGATACTGAGAACACTGGTCTCCCAGTGGGCTATCATATAAGTACAGCATCCAGAATTACACACAAGATAAAAAATTATCTTGTATTTCATTCCTACTTGTGTTTTCTTTTATGGGTAGTGATAATTTATAAAGAATAACTACCCTTGTTATATGCACATTATCCTTCACAGATATATATTATTGAAACCTAATTATCTAAAATTAAACTATTCATAAAAAGAATACTTTTTATTTTAGGATGGCATTTTAAAGTAAGTTTTGCTTGGCTAAGGACAGTGAAAATGAAGCAAGATTCCCCCAAATGTAGGCCAATGATCAAATAATTACAAAAACTTACAAAAGGGGGATGGTGGTGGTAAAACCTACCACCAGCAACACAACAAATAAAACGTCACAACCTAATACCATAAGTGAAAAGAAAGGGGGTCAGAGCAAGAAACAGAAAATATTGTCATATTGTGTTAGATCTTCTAAACCTGCGATTCACTTCCCAGAAGAATTAGTGGGGAAAAGGAGTCCAGAGTATCCTGAAAATTCTCACTAATGTCACTTAGTTTGGAAATATGCAGACTGAGGCGTTAAGCTGCCCTCAAACTCAATCCTAACTACATCCTTGAGAATTCATCAGATGGGAAAGTTTGCCAACAAGCGTACTATGTTTAATGGAACTGTGCGACACTGTAATGGCAGCCAATCCAACAATCCACTCATGACTGAATCTTAGAAAGGAACTCAAGATGCCAGATCTCTACATCAGGGTTCACCCCTGTCACCCTTGCATGCTCAGCCTGCACCCCTCCCACCATCTCTGCATGCTCAGCCTCCATCCCTGTCATCCCCAATGCTCAGCCTCCATCC